>NC_089523.1:13927584-14227584 GCF_963924715.1 Thunnus thynnus
ACGGTAGAGAGTGATAGTTTCTGCTCAGACCAGTCGCATTGGTACTAGTTTATAGGAACAATGACTTTGTGTCACTTATCTGTGTGTGCCTGACAATCACAGATTTGTCATAAATAAAGCTGCTAACATGGTAGCTGCTGTGCAAGTGGGCACCTTGTTGTTGTTGGACATATTGGGTGTTTCGTACATTTTGATTGGCACTTGAATGGTAACATCCTTCAAACCACATGCTGTAGCCAATGTTTCTTTTCTGGCAAGTAAGAAATATTTCATTTTTTGATAGTGACAGACGGACTGTGTTAGATTTTCCTCCTAAACCTCTTTTTGCTTTGTTTTTTTCTCCCCTCTCACTCTTTCCACACTTCAGTGCCATACCATCTCTCCTTCCTCTCCCCCCTGCTGTACACATACTGCATATTTGATAACCTAGTGTGTGTTTGATTCCATGTGCCCGGCCTGTCTGGTGCAGTGAATATACTGTATTGAATAAAGAGATTTCTAAATTGGATGATTGATTTTTTTGTCTACCTTGAAGGATTTTTGTGTTTGGATTCAGCTTTTCTGAACAATGAAAAATACCCAGAATGTTTGCTTTTCTCTGTAGCCATGGTGTGTGTGTGTGTTGTTTTATTTCCAACAGCATAACTTAACATGGTGATGGTTGAATATGTGAGTAGTGCACTGTTGGAGTACAGTGAGGAGGCAGGTTTTAATGAGAAACTGTGAAAAAAATGAGAAAAAAGAAGCACTGTAATGGAATTCACAGTGTGAGAAGCTGAACAATCAAAAATCACTGAGTCATTCAATTAATTAATAAACCAAATAGAATAGCTGTTCATTTGGTGCTACATTGCTGAAAATACACTACAGCACATCACTAGTCAAGTAAAGTAATTTTTTATTTATATAACCCAATCACAAATCAGCCTCCTCATGCGGCTTTATAATCTGTACTGCATATGACATCCTCTATCCTTAGACCCTCAATTTGAATAAGAACCTCATTAAACCTTTAACGAGGAAAAAATGAGAGAAACCTCAGGAAGAGCAAAAGAGGAGGAATACCTCTTCCAGCACAGACAGACATAGAATAGATGTTGCGTGTACAGAATAGACCAAGATAGCAAAATTACAGTATGGAAAAACCAGATGACAAAATCATAGATAAACTGATAACATGTATACAGTATGTGACTGTATATTATCACAGTACAGTAAAAAAAAAAAAAAAATCCAAACTCTTTCCAATGACAAAAAACCCTCTTCATGTAATGACTAGTCCTCTACATAGCATGTGCATTTTTCCTTTTTTTATACTTATTGTACAATAGTGGCTGTATACTGATCATCCAACCCTGTCTCCTCGAAATTACATTCATAGACCACAACTACTAATACCTTTTGCAAGAAATGTAATGGTGGCTGAATGATGCTTTCTCTCAACATAATGAGAACATGTCGTTCTTTCTTTTTCCACCAAAATATCTGATCTTGCAGTATAATATCCAGTAGTAACTAAAGCAATATTAAACTTTTTATGGTTATGTTTAGGCACTGGCAGCATTCAGTTAAGGTTAGGGATAGATCGTGGTCTTGGTTTAATACAGAAAAAAGTCTGCAGTGACTTGAAGCATGACACATTTATTAACATTTAAGTGAAACCACCATCTTTCCCTGACCAAAGTGGTTTTGTTGCCTAAATCTAACCACATGCAGGATGTGAAGCCTAATCTCCGGTGACCTGTGTTTTCAGGGCGATATATAATATGTAACACTAAATTCTTTTGAAAAAACATTGTCTATGAACATAATCCAGGCAGTGATTACGTTTGCCAGCGCAACATAAATGGGAAAACAGTTTAGTAGTATATGAGCGTAATTTCTAGGGTTGGACCATCTGATCCCACTGAACATCAACAGATAAAATTATCTTTGAACTATGAGGTCTTTTGAAGATTAAGATCTAATTATTTTGCTCATTATAAGCTTATGTCTGACACCTTTCTGCATGTTTGACCCATAGAAACATGTTTTAAACTCCGTGTTTGATATTAAGATGTCATAAGTCATTGGCAGCTAGTCATTTGTTTCTGCAAAATTATGCTCGAGTCTTGCAGCAGCTGCATGATTGCAAAAATACATAGATGCATCGTCTATGAAGTATAGTGTTCTTTTAGCATGTGTCTAACACAGTATGAACATGTAATTTAATGACAAATCATTCCTTCACCACTCTGACTCACACAGGCTCTGCGTTTGCTTCTTTGTCTATCTTTCTGTGTTGCTGTGCTTTCTCTCCCGGCCCACTCTCTCAGCGGGGAGAAGGGACAGACACTGCTTAGCTACTGTTCCTGCTGGCTCGGTGTTACTTTTAATGTCAGCTTTTACTTGCGACTGCAAATCAACTAACAAATGGCCATTATTAGAGATGTAACCAAATCTCACTACATCTCTGGCTCACGGTGGGACGTCTGGAGAACAGAACACATTGTAACCAAGCAGTTGGAAAGGATGCCTATACTCAAGGATTTGTCATCATTCAACTCCGTCAGGTTTCACTTGAAAGGAGCTTTGTACTACTTTACTTTTATGTAAGGAAACTGCTAATAGTGAACAAAACTTTCCTGTAAGATGATATGTTTCTATCAGTAACTTATTTTTAGACATTTGCAAGAAGCTCTGTTCATAAAAACAAATCAGAGGTGCCTGCTTCAGGAGCATGTGCAGAGGAGAAGTTCTTGAAAATGAGAAGCCAATCAACTTATCACTTTCCTCTTTGTTATGTTTCCTTGCCCCAGTTTCTCCAACATGAGCCAGATGTGTCCTACACAAGCTTATGAAAAACAGATCCATCTGACTTTGCTTAAATTCTGCAGAGGAGGATGGAGACAACAGACGAGAATATCTTTCTATTGTCACTGATGGATGTGTACTTATGATTAAGCAAACATGCTGAATGAATTTTTCTACCTCTCTGCGTTGGAAAATTTGGACCCATGCTCTGTATACCTTAACTTCTTCACTTCCTAGTGAAGTGCTAATGTTTACAGTACATTACAACCAACAACCATCAATATGCAGAAGAAACATGTACATCTGTGCTCATAGCATCCTTGTGCACATTTTTTCTCTTTCTTACAATGTATGAAAAGACCTCAGAAGGTGAAAGGGGATATGGATGTTGTAAATGGTCATTAAACTAACAAATACCCAACACATATAAAACTGGACAGTCACTGCAGTGTGTTCTTAAGTGTTTTTATGTGTGTAGATGTATACACTGCAGGTACTGCACTGTGTATGAATATATACTGTATGTATCCTAGTGTAGTCAATTATTCCAACAATATCACATATGGTGTACAACCAATTAATTGTACAGGTTTCTGTTTTCTATATTTTTCTCCAAACTAACTTAGTACCTCAGTGTGTGATTAGTTTATAGAGATATTTCTGCCCAACTGTTACAGTCTACATGGATAAAGAGTGGAAATGACACTTAAATACCGCCGATCATGAACTGGGACTTAAAGAGCATCTGCTTTTGACTAAATGGATGTTGACAAATCTATCTGATAGAGTTAGACTGAACCTTCTGTCAAAACTGACAGAAATCTGACAGAGATGGATTTGTGGCTCTCACCACAGAAAATAACTTGAAGATTGATTATTCAGACAGACATCATGGTCAGTGTGGCTGTACTCTAAGCCTGCTTAGTGAAATGAGTAATATTTACTGTATGTATAAAATACTGAGCGGCCAAATGTGAACAGGTTCATACATCATTATCACAGCTAACCTGCTTCTTTTAATGTACTGACCATTGAGGAGGAATGGGAACCATTCCTTTTATTGGTTTGAAATCTAGTGTTCTTCGTGCGGTTGTTTGCCATGAGAGGTGATTCACTGTCAAAGCTAAAAAATAAAAGAAAACTTTCATACTGCTTTTCAGATACGTTTAATAGTTGAACCTTTGGTAACTCAGTTGATCCTGTCAGGGAGCATTTATGTCTTTGTCCACACCTCAGTTCACCGGACACATGTATGTATGCACATGTTGCTGCGTCACTCACATACACACACATTTGTTTGTTTTATGGTCTAGTGTGTGTGTGTGTCTGTGTGTGTGTGTGTGTGTGTGTGTATGTAGATAGATAGGTGGTTGAGTGTCTCTATGTTTGATGTGGCCTGTCAGGTGCGACCATGTAGTGCCCAGTGGGAAAGGACTGAGGTGACTCAGATGGACACAGTAGTTGTGTTTGTACGGCTGGAAAATGGCGGGGTGTGGACGAAAGAGCATGACAGAACGACAGAGAGATGATCGAGATGGTGAGTGTGTGTGTGTGTGTGTGTGTGTGTGTGATGAACCCGAGGGCCTCCATCACCACACTCACTCAAATAATTCCTCTGGCCATTGAGTTTGTTGTAATATAAATGCCCTTGACACTTGGCCGGGCTGTTTGCTGTGTGTCTGCTGGCAGGCAGGGGAAAAAGAGAAGTAACTCTGGCTTGTGGGGCTTTAGAGGTGTAACTGTAAGTAATGTGTTTTGTAGTTTATGTGCTACACTTGTGCGCAAAAAGTGAGCATACTTCTCCCAGTTTTGTATGACACATGTGTTTCTGTGTATTGCAAGACAGTGGTGAGTCTATTTTTAGCACAACCTGATGATGTGTTTAGCTGCCGGTTATGGTCATGGGGCTCAAGCAGCACAGGTCTGTGAGGCACTTAGGAGTAAACAAGGCCTCAGCACAATGCTCCAATCAGGGGAGAAAAAAAAAAAATCAAAAACAAAATAAATGATCGAGGGGCATTTCTCTACTTGTCAATTTCACCTCTAGTTATACCCCGTCTGTGCTGCATTTTACAGTTTTCTCTCTCTCGTCCACCTGACAGAACAGATTGGCCTTGTTTTTAGTTGGAGTATCTGTCTAAACTGGTTGTATAACAGCTGGTTCACATAACTGTGACCCAAAGCATCCTTTTAGACTTAATGTCTATTTTCTTCCAACTTGCACATGCAAGTATATGATTGCATATCAGACTGTGACTGCAGTCAAATTATCTTTAGTGTAAAGCAGTGCTGCAGCTGAATGTATCCACTGAGAGAAGACTGCAGCTGCCACCGCTTTAGCTACATAGCTGATTTAGACACACCTTTACCGAAAGTCTCCCGGATCAATGCAAGGATATTGGAGGATGAAATGAATTCAAAGCAAAGTGACCTTCAGCTAGTAGCTAGCTACAGTATGTACATTGGGTACAAAATTCAGCCTAGCATAGTCCAGTATCTAGCTCAGCTCAGGCAATATATTTAATTACAGTCATTTTTGTAAATGTTTCACATAAAATTAAGATATATTGAATAGAAATATTACATGGCAGAGTTATGTTCATCCATTTTGGTTTAGGAAATCCAGATTGACGTCTAAGAAAGCAGGCATTGTGCAACAAAACAAAGTCAGCCCTGTGTGGTATCAGTGTTTCGACTGAAAAGGATCATGAATTTTTGGTTATAACCACTGTTCCCTGAAGGACCAGGATTGGGTACCACGTTTGTTTGCACTTTTCTAGGCCGTTCTGGGCTCAGTGAGCAGCAGCTGTTAAAATGAGCCACAGCAGATCTGAGCTTCCACACCTGCCACAGGTCATCAGTGTCTTCAGGCATGACTAAAAATGATCTCAAGGATGGATTAGGTACTGTAGTTATGTCTGTGATCATGTGTTTTGTGATACAATGATGATGATGATGACAATGATGATGATGATGAAAAAATGATACACTAAGTGTTCCCTACTTAGAACAAATGGCCAATTTATTCCTTTTTTCTCTCACTTTTGATACAGTCTCATCCACTTGGCTTTACTGTACTGTATAAACAAACTGAAAACCACACTAACCTTTACACTTAATTTTCATTCATCTATCTGCACCTGTCACCATCAATTCTGCTCCCCCCCTCCCCCCTCCCTCCATGTGTTTGTTTTAGCAGTCTTTAATGGACCTCTGCATTATTTACATCTCAGGACTATTTTCAGACACGTTGAATTATGTACATACAGTGTCTAAATGAGGCCGGCAAGCAACCAGGAAGTGTTTGATAGCTTTACTGATTCCTTGTGTGTGTGTTCAATCCAAGAGAGTACATACCCTGACAGCACAGTGTGTTTCCCTTTTGTTATTTCTCTGGACAGATGTGTGAGGCTGGATGCATGAATAAATAGTATGTGTGCAGAGTAAATGAATGCCTTGCATGAATTTTTATTCATGTGAATAATGTATGTGAATATCTGTACATCTGTGTGTGAGTGTGTGTGCCTGGCAGCCTGATGCCATGCATTCCAGTAACACTGTAGAGATCAATTCTCTCTGTGTCCATTAGTGAAACGGTCTGACCCTTTGGGATAAGCATGGAACCGGATGCCAGCACTATAGCTGCCTGGCGTAGCGTGTGCTCTCATCCATTTAATCCCTGTCTGCCCCTTTATCTCTCGCTCTTTCTCTCTCCTTCTGTTTCACCCTTTCACCACCCTCTTATATCATGTATCACAGAGCATTTATCCTTCCCCAAGCTTTGTGTCCTTTCTCACACTGATGAAGAGAGGACACTGTACAGTTAAGGCTTTTAACTTACATATGAATCCAGTGCGATGTGCAATCAGTGGACAGATAAGAGTGAAAGGTCTTACTCTTCACCCCCTTAACAGGATCTACTAACAACTAGCAACTAACATGACTTGAGGCTGAAGCCAGTGCATAAGAAGCTTTAAGTGCAATGCCACTGACACTGGCCGCAGTTGACTCCTATTCAAAAAAGAAAACTTCTCTCTATAAATACTAAATCAGTAACTATTTTCAATGAGCCATTATGGTCTCAATTGCTCTAATAAGTGTGCTGGTGGTCATTTTGGCAATGTCTGCCCTGTTAAGATTTGAAGACTTATAGTGTAGACGTGGTCAGAATCAGATCATTGTCACAGTATTTCAGTAAGTCTAATGGTACTTGATAACAATAGCTAAGGTAGCTAATGTTAGCCCAAGTGTTCACCATTCTGCTTTCCCAGTAAGCTAGCGTTCACTTTGGTCCAAGGTAGCGTGTTTCCAGAGTGTGGAAGACAACACCCGCATCCCATATTTGGAATGTCCTGGTTCCAAACGTTGGCACCGACCATAAGCAGCAACTCGGAGCTTCAAACTGGCTCCAGTGCAAACCAACGGGTGACGTCACGCCTCGCTGCATCCATCTTTATATACAGTCTATGATTTCAAAGTAAAACTTGAAGGAATACCTCTTCCACATTTTCTGTTGCAGAACCTGAAGTTTTCAGAAGGTTTAAGACTTGCAAGCAACAGTGAAGGACATATTCAGAGCCTTGACAGGAAATAGAAGAATCAATATAATGTAACTACTGTTAAAAATCCAATTAGCTACTGGCAAATGTATATCACTTTAGTTAAATTGTCCAACAACCTGTTGTGCAACTTTCATCTGTATCTTTTAATTGTTTATATACTGGAAGGCAAAAAACAGTAGCTGTTGAACGCTGAGAAAGATTGATTTCTTAATGTGACTGGGGCCAAATTAATTGAACCTCAGTTATTCTGCGCTGCATTTGCCAACATCCTGCACATTCCAAGTCTCTTGAGCTCAAATGAGGGGAATATGATGACCACCACTTCACATAAAATCATGATGCATTAAATTGACCGAGTGATGAAAAGTAGAAGTGCCCTGTGAGAATGTGTTTTGATAATGAGTGATAAACGGTGAGAGAGATCTAACTGCAGACAGCATTCATTACTTGTGTGACGAACAACCAGCTCAATGAATGTGTGCTAATGTCTGATATCAGTTAAAAGCCTGTTAAGGAAAGGAGAAGGGAAAGAGAGTGATAGTGTAGGGTAGAGAAGGAGAGATTGGAAGCTGACAAAAGGATGAGTGGATAAAGCCCAAGCCGACTGTCATAAGTCTTTCTGAGCATCAGTTCAGCATGAGTTTAGCCAAGAAAAGTGGAAAATGGAAGATGACGGTGCCCTGCTGCTGATTTTCATTTGTTATGATCCCAGACGACAATATAATGATATGATAAGAGATACTTATCACTTATCTGACACATGCTACTAAACACGTGACCGTTTACTCATTATGTAAAATCGCCACTGTGAAGGCAGACAACATGTTCTTGAGCTCTGTATGACTGCTAGAGGAAAAAAACATACATGCGTCCAATTGAGCATCAAATGAAACACTAAAATTAGTCATGTCCTTGCTCTCATTTCTCATTTCCAACTCTGTCAAAAGCACTGCCTACCTTTTTCAGCACCCTTGTCAAAGAGATTAATTGATTACATACTGTAGATCTGGCTCATTAGCAGGCTACTTGCCCACACATGTGAGGTTTAACAAGCTCTGCAGTAGGGGGGGAGGGAGGGGGGTTGCATCCAAGAGCTTGTTTAGGTTTGTCAAGGCCAGTCTTAATTGCTCCATCACGCTGTTTGTCTGGTTTCTGCTGCTTCACAGACTCAACCAGGAATCAGATTGGATGCTGCCTACTGGTACATGCTTTAGCGCTCTTTCTCTCTCTGGCTACATTCACTATCCACACACGCACACACAAACAAATATACACACAAATCTGTATATTGTGCCATAAAACATACATATATAAATGGAAATGGAAAGACTTCTGCAGTAAAATATAGAGCAACAAGTTAAAATTATCGCTGTACAGTATAGGGCTGAAATAAATTACCCATAGCCCAGTAAGATAATATTAATGCCAAAACATAAAGAACACAATATATACAATATGCAAATATTTATTAATGCTCAACAACTTAATATGTAATTGATAGTATGCTTATTTAACATGTGTTAGGTATAGGTTTATTTACCCGGAAAACAACATGTGAATACAGCTGCCATCTTGGAAGTCCTGAATGTTGGAATAAATGCAACAAAACAGCTTTGGCTTAAAAAAAACAAAACAAAACACAATAGCCCAATGGCAGGAAGCCCAGACCTGGATCATTATCAACATCTAATCAACAGATTTTTGGGCCAATGGATATCTGTCCACCAAATTTCAGCCAAGGTTGTTTCAAGGCCTAACTTTTTAAGACAGACAATAAGCCAGCAATGAAACCTTTTCTGTTTTGTGTAACAGTGCTTTAAAGCCAGATTAACTTTTGCTAAACAGCAGTCCCTGTGTTTATAAGTGGTGGTTACCAGTGCTAAATTTCCTTACATCTCCTAAGATTATGTCAGATGACACCACCATTAGCATTTAGGCAAACTGAAAAGAGGGAGTGGAATGGGACCAAAAGCAAATGTCTCTTCTAATGAATATCTTTGTGTTTACTTCTTTTGTGGTTAATTATTGATTTTTTTTTTCTCCATGCTATATAGTTTAACTGTGGTACACGTAGAGAAGACTCCTAAAATTAACAAACATACAGTACTGTGAGTCACAAAGCAATATCAAGATAAAGTTAGCTAATGTTAGCTACTAATCATACCTAAGAAAGTAAAGCTGTGAATTCCTCATTCAAAAGATGAATTAGACTCACTAAAAAATGACAATACATATAGGCTATATACACACCTTTTTATTAGTATAGCTGTATGTTTATGTCGCCTCTCTCAGAGAGCTGACAAGTTAAAGGGCAGCCTGCTGATCTGTAGCATCAACAATATTGGCAGTACGGTGCAAATGTCGGATTTTATAACAAGGAGAGACCGTCACCCTCTAGTGGGCTTTGGCTCTTTAGGGAGTGCAGTGTGACTAATAAAACTAGTTGCTCTGCGTTTACTGTAGTTAGTACCAATTCAGTGTCTCACATGCCAAATCATTACATTAATTTCCTGCCATTCATGTATTCAGGGAATCAGCCGCCTCAGCCAGAGATGGACTCTAATGTGCATATAGGCCCAAAAACAGAAAGGTTTACATGCCCAAGGAGCAACTTTCATTGGAATAACAAGGCATCATCTTAGAACTAGAGTCTCTTACAATAAAACATCCATGGGATGAATATATATACTTTATTTAACAAGGAAAGAGCCTCACCACAGCACACAGAAAATATTTGTATATGACATACTTACAGTATAATGAAGTAGATAATATATTCAAAGTATAATCAAGGATCACAAAGCTCTCTGTCAAAACTCTTTTGCACTGGACTCTTGAGCTGTTCCTTTGACTGAGGCTGATGGTCTCTGGTGGACGAGAATCAACAGCACGGTCTGTTTCTCCGTGTAACACGGTGCTGCAGGGCTGCAGGATTAATCACATTACAGCTGTGATTTTGATTCATACCTCTCTGCAGTCTTGTTTCTACGTGACGATTCTGCCACATATGAACTAGCAGGGAAATCTGATGAATCGAACCAAGTATGACTAAATTCTGCCTGAAGCTGCATCAGCAAATAAATAATGTGTGTTTCTCCCTGTGTCAAATGTGCACAGGTAGTAACAGAAGCAGCAATGTGCAAGAAACTGTTTTGGACAAAACACCAAAAAAACAGAGTTGTTTTTAACATTTTTTTAATCCAGAATCATGCAGCCTGATAATATGACATCTGAGCAAGAAAATCATATAATATTAATATACTACATCCCTCTGGTAATTATGAAGATGAACTACAAATTAGGGGAACATTATGGAATTATAAAGAGGAGGAATTAAGACGTCAGAAGGGAGGCCGGTTAGGGTGAAAACATTGAAAAACATGCACTTAAAAACTGACAATGTGCACACGTGCATTGAAAATGTGCACATACGCACTGAAAATGTGTTCCACAACAACAACTTCCAAGCGCACTGAAATTATTTTACATGCACACACTCAGATACACACACATGAGTAGCCTATATCCCGCCGTATGTGAAGGTGGTGGGGTGTGAAATTTTTCAGTGCCTATGTGCACATTTTCGATGTCTATGTGCACATATTTCAGTGATTTCACCCTAATCGGCCTCTCATATCTTGCATAACAAGCAGTAAGACACACACACACACACACACACACAAAGTGATAAACTCTCTAAATCTATATAGATCTGCAAGTTAATTTTATGTACATAAAAAAAAACACACTCACAGAATAGAAATCCTTCTCTAAGCTTTGAGGCTTAAGTTGATCCACAAAAATGTTGTGTGTCGTGTCAGATCTATATCTAACAAACCAGCGAGGCAGGCCAACATACCCACAACAGCTACACTGAGAGCA
The DNA here is from genome assembly GCF_963924715.1 of Thunnus thynnus. Taxonomy (NCBI): domain Eukaryota; kingdom Metazoa; phylum Chordata; class Actinopteri; order Scombriformes; family Scombridae; genus Thunnus; species Thunnus thynnus. Next base: position 13,938,822 of record NC_089523.1, read on the forward strand.
AAGACAGTGAGCATCAATAATGTGATCCTGAGCTCAGTTTGTGGAGTTTAGTGATGAAATCACACACAGTATACTGACTAATGGTGTTAAAGTCTATTTTCACGGCTGATCTTCTCTAGTACATTTTATTTGTGCTAAACAGATCAACTTGGGAATTTTAGCCAAGGACATAGTTTTCAGTACATACTGTACAAATCCTGGCTTTGATACTCTAATTATCCAATGCTGACTACAAAAATTTCTACTCAGGCAAGACTGGGAATTGAACCAGCTTTAGAAAGCAGCTTCTGAGTAGCAGATGACCTACAAGAAAAGCACATTTACTGTTTTTTTATGTTTCTACATTCAAGCCACTTGGTTAAGGCTAGAGAAAAATTGTGGTCTTGGTTAAGTAATAAAAAGTCAACCATACACGACATGTTTACTTAATTAACAAAAACCCAGAACCATTAGCTTTCCCTAACAATAATCAGGGAGCTCTTGTTACCTAAACCAAACCACATGCAAGCCTCAGGATGCTCAGTGAACATATTTAGAAGCGATTATGTTTCCTTCAAAACATATGCGAAAGATATTACTATTAACATAACTTCTAGGAGACAGGGTTGACCATCTCCTTCCTGAGAGGATATCACTCAACTCCCACACACAGCTGTCAGACCTATGTAGAGAAGAGCGCATTATTTATAAATATGAATAAAAGAGGTAAATTGATTGGTCATGATTGATGCCATGACTACTGCCATACCTACTGATGTTCTGCTCCCTTTTCCCAACTGTGTCAGTCTTGCCATGGGCCAATGAAAATATCACTCAATTGCCACATCTTGTGCACCATGGGTCCTGCCCCATGTTTTCCACCATGCATCTATTATTCACAAGCCCACAATCCTTGAAACAATTGCCTTTAAAAATGACTTAATATGAATTATTTGATTTGATTTGATTTTTCATCCCTACATAGGTGTTTTTTACTTGGCTTGTGCCTCTCCATATGGGGGTCAGCTGCCTCTGGAAACTGGTATGATCCTTCTAAATCCAGGTTCTTCCTGCTAACAACACAAGCCTGCTGTACCTCAGTATATTTTGGACACAACTCCAGTAATGTCTTTTTGATGGTGTGTGCCACACTGTGCCTTGGTCTTGGTACTAGAGCTCTAATTTGATATAGCAATCTCACTGTCACCCAAAATTGTCACTTAACATCCGTCTAGCTCAGAGCTTTTGATCTGCCACTTGATCAATTTTCAACCCTGTCAAAGCCTATTAGCCAGTCACAGTCTCTTACATGGGTGTCAGGAAACAGAGAGGGACACTGACAATATCACTGAACACAGATCATACACTCGTGTAAACACATGGACAAGACAGACATGGCATGACCAGCACATAGTCACCACAAACAGCAGGCAGAGAAGGGAAGCAGCAGAGCAGAGACAAAACTACATCTTATTTTCTTAATTTTTTTTCATAAGAATTGACAAAATATTTAACTACAGGATCCACTAATACTAATGTATTTTATTATCTCCGCCAGCCGTAAGCCTGAAGGGGTGTGTGTGTCTGTGTATCTGTCCGAAGCTAATCTCGCGTACTACTGGACTCATCAGCTTAATATTTTTTTGTGCACATTTATGAATGTATGCTCAAGGACCTCTTGTGGTTGCGGTGATTCACAATTTGTGAAAAACCTATTTTATAACATCATTCCTCTTAAAGCTTAGACTTTCGTCCTTTCAGCAGTCCTCGCCATTTTACGATATGCATTACGACATAGCAAAAGGCATTTCTTGCGATCAGCTAGGCTAAAAAACAAGGCTTACCAGTCTAGGCTCACTAGTCTGTTAAAGGCCACATTTTGGCCTTTGTTGTGACTCAAAAACTGACATCCATAGAAAAGCTTGGTATCATCTTGAACTGGAGCATCTGTCGATTAATTCCATACCCAATATGTTATGATCAACTAAAGTTAGGCAGGATACGACATGAATAAATCCCTGTTTCTGTTATCTTCGCCGCCATCTTGACTATATAGACCTGGCAGAGATCTCCACTCTACTGAGTTCACTCTTCTAGTTGCTTATGTTGTTGGCTTCACTTTTACAATTACTAGGTACCTTTAGATTTTGTTTTCTTGGATTTACTTTCCTGTGCAGTGTACGCTTTACAGCCATGAGCCCATGAAAACTAATCAGCTTGCACTCCAACAGTGTATCTGTCTACAACAAATTCACAATCTAATGCTTCATATTACAGATCAAAATTACTTTGTATAAGCTACTCCAGCCTAATGTCTTTAAGTATGTGTTCCACAGACCTCTCATTTGTGTGCATATGTGACAAACAGACTTAACCCACAAGAACATGATCAGGTTGGAGTGTTGTGTCTGAAGATGCACACGCTTCTGCTGTTTCACTGGCATCACACTCTGGTGGTGTATGATGCGCTTCAAATCCAGTTTTCCTATGTATGCCCACACATCTGCAACTTTTTGTTGTGCATCAGCATGGGTTGTCCACTGTCCTATCTCCAACTGTAAATGTGCATCAACTCTCCAGAAAAGCAGTATGGTGTTTGCTCCCTTTACTAAATTTGCAACATACAAGCTGTGACTTGCAACTAGAGCCTGACCGATATATTGGTCAGCCAATTCTATTGGCTGATACTGGTCTATCACAGATATAACAGTATATATATATACATATATTTGAGAGTGACAATTATTTGAAACAGGGCACTGGCACCATTCGTGAACTGCATGTAAGCAATGCTCACAAATTGCTTTTGCGAAACAGACCCCAGATCAGCAGATCCCGGCTGCTGTACCTTGACTCCTTTAGCCTGAATGACATGTCATACAAGTGTAAATTGATGTGTCACACTACAACAACATGGCAGCTGCATAGTGCAGTTGAGACTTAAGTTGTCACTCTGATCGCAACATCTTTGATTTGATTCTAGCCACAGACCTTTGTTGCATGTCATTTCTTTCTCTTTCCTTGTTTCCTATCACATCTCAACTGCCCACTAGTTGTTCTGGTTAATTTAATGTTTTAACCAAGATTATGTTGAGTAATTGTTTTCAAAAATGAGAAAACATCCCAACATTAATACATTTAGGAAAGAAAAGTGTTCAAATGGTCCAAAAATTCAAATTCTTGGAATAGCATCTGACGGCATCAATATTGAAACTGCTGTATGAGAGGCTTAATGGCATTTTGAATGAACATGACAACCAAATACATTTTATTTCACTTTGTAAAATCATTACCAGTAAACAATTCTGAACAAAAGTCCTTTCATGCTGAGCCTTTGCACAACACGAGCTGAAATTCTTTCCAGAGGGAGGAATATAATGTTCCTTAATGAGGTACCTTTCTTAGAGTAATGAGCAGAGGTTGCTTAAGCTTTAATCAGATGGCAGTTTAATTGTCCAGTCAACCTGAGGAGACACTTGATGGAGTAACATAATGACTCTGATGAAGACTTAATGAAGCATTAATTGTTATCACCAGCAACAAGGTTAGAGTGCTATAGTGAAAGGATGCGTCACTTCTTTCTTTTTGGAAGTTATCTGATTTGGTGTCATCTTTTCCTTCATTACACAAACATAAACATCCTGTTACACATTAACACTGCAGTGAATCTAATCCAGTCAAATTTGTTTGCCTCCCATATATGTATAAGGCTTTTTTTTAAGTTACTCAGAAACTGCAGTTTTCAAAAGTGGCCATATCAGCCAAAAGTTAATGGGCCGCATACTTTTTCAGCCCATCCAAATGTTGAAGCACTTCCTCTACTCTACCTACATGATGAGCCAGCAGTAGCTTCCTTCTGACTCATTATGTATTCATCAAACCATTCAGTCTGTCCCGAAGCAGAATGAGTCTTTAATGTGGAGGGTAGGGAATAATTCTAATCAATAACTTCGGTAATCTCATTCATACGGCACGATTGAGGGTCATGTCATCACCGGACTATATATATCTTTACACTCAACAGAGTGCAGAAGGTTTAAGTACAACCAAATAGGTGTGTCATAAAATATTAGATGTACTAGAGTACTAGATGAAAGATTAGGGCCTATTGAACATACACTTATACACACTTATAAAGACTTCTACCAGCAGCTTTTCAAGATCTACTTTATTAATGGGAAGATTTGAATTACAGTGCTAGAAGAGCAATTTCACTCCATTGTTAGACAAAGTTGTAACAGTATATTGGAAACTGTACTGCAATGCGGTACAGCTCAGTTTGTCAGAGGACTGTTTGGTTTCTTCTTACAACCAACAATGGTCAACAACAAGGTGAGCAAACAGTGTCAGTGGTCTCTGTGTGGAGACTATAAGGAGCATTAAAGTTTCAGTTTTAGGTTTTAAGTTCAAAGTTTTGTTCACAAATTAAAAAATGAATTGATTAATCAATAAGTTGATCAACTGAAAATAAATCAACAACAATTTGGATAATTTTTTGGAATTCGGACTGTTGTTTCGACAAAAAATCAACACTGTGGATTAATACTTAATGGAAATGCTGTGGGATCCCTGAGCGCAGCCACTGTTAATGTTGGCGTCACCGCTGGACTCTGTTGTGGCATCATGTTCAGACAGTCTCATATCTTGTTTCATGAGAAAGAAAAGAAACACGGCACCAGCACTGCTTCTATAAATGCCTCAGTTGTGGTTTGATATGTACGTGCACGTGTGTGTGTGTGTGTGTGTGAGGGAAATCAGACGGGAGCCAGTCAAAGCTATACATTAGCATCACCCACAAATCAATAGGCCTCTGCCTCCTGTTGTGAGTTGACTGAAGTACTGATATTACTGACAGTGGTGTTTCCCCTTGATGTAGACCGCTGTGGCTCACACATTGTGATGGTACATGTGTGTGAGAGGACTACACACACAGAAATTCTGTAGGAAGTCTGTTTTGTACCTGTATGTCTTGTCATTCGAGTGTGTGTGAGTCATTCTACAGAGAAGTTGTATGTATTCTGTACACGGAGATGTTACAAATGGAGCTTTTCTGTCTAGTTGTTGGCTGATTGTATCTGTATTGATGTTCCAACCTCACGTGATTCCCCCTGATTCTGTTTGCATGTATATAGCAGTAAATCATGTCAGCCTGCATTACACCCGACTGCAAGTGAATATGGCAAATAGCAATGGCTATATTTGTACTCTGGATACATTATGTATGTATCTGTAAGTGTCTGTTCTCTGTGCTGTGCGTGATGTCACGTTTATAAGTTTGAACGCACGAGAAAAAGATGAAGCTTTGAGGCGGAAAACCGCAGCAGGGCGGCACAAGAAAAATGATTTTCCTCTCATGTCTTTTGACACAAATAATGTGAGGTCAATGCAGATCAAATCCATTCGGTCTTTGGAAATACTGTGTAATTAACTGCCGTAATTAGGGATGGCATACATGACAGGTTGTAAGATGAAAGGGAAGAAGGGCAGTGTGGGCGTATGCGGATAAAGAGACATGGAGAGTGAGAGAAAAAGCATGTAGAAAGAGTGCAAGAGAGTGAGAGACAGGGAGACAAAGAGACATCTAAATAGTCTTAACATCAGCTGATTATAGTTCTGTATCATGTCAGCTCCTTTTATCTAAACGCTGTAGAGCAGTTAAATGTAAATCTGCATCTATATTTGATAGGAAATGTATAATTCATGCATTTTCAAACTTGAAACACAGGAACATTAGAAAATTGATGTATTTAGTCATCTCTTGGGACCCTCTTGCTCTTTCTCGCTCCCTCTCAGCTGTTATTTGATGCCAGAGTCCCATCAATATATGTGAGGTGATGTGGGGAAAGGTGACCCTAATGGAAAATCAAAATGCTACCGCTCTCCGTGGAAAAAAGTGCATCTGACCCCTTAATGCAATTAGTTATATCTGGATTTGATGATTGATGGCTGGATTGGTTTGTGTGTATATTTTTTCCCCTCTGATAATTTGTTAGACGATAACACTAGAACGTGATAAAAATAAATCATCACCATCATCATCATGCTGATAATATTATACATTCCTGTGCACCTGTTTCCTATAACAGCCCATTAAACTCAACTCAGATTTGTATTTCATTAAATTTGCATATTATATCACATTAATGGAAGAAAAGCAAATTTATATGCCATGACAGAGCTCTGTCAAAGGATACCTCAATTTGCCTGCTGTAGTTCTTTGCTTTTCCTTTAGAAGTGATCCATAGTGCCATAGTGAGCCAAGACAGAAAAAATTACAGCATACAAAGTTGTTGAAGGTATGGAAATGCATACAGAAGGCTAATTTTATTTAGTTTTTATTGAATAAAAATGTTATTGGTATGTATTCAAATATTGAGAAAATGGAAGAAACTCTGACATTTAAAAAATCTACACAACTATGGCTGAAAATAAGATTATACAGCTCTAATTTCACTGTTTACTACTTTGAGGAGTTCTGGCTGATCTTCAGCAGATTTGTCCATTTTCTCCCCATTTGTTTGTGTTATCAGAGGCTATGATCAGGAGATATGTCAATATATACTGTGAGACCATATTTGTCAAATGTAGGAGATTCTACCATGTCCTGTATCTATAACTTTAAAATATCTGGAAGTATTAGACCATTGTGGGTAATGTTGCAAATCAGTGAGAAGGACTGTTTGATAGTTATAGTCATCAACATGGTGAAGGAGAGTGTAAGAAAAAGAAAAATGACAGCATCTGTCCTTCCAGCAAATGCCCAAGTGTCCATAGTAATTATGACTCTTATATGTTGGCAGCAAAGGAGGAAGTCCGGTGACGTTGTTATTGACCTTATGAGTTTCAGTGACATGGAAGTGTCTTTTAACTTGTCCTGTTGTGTGTTCTGACATCTGCTTGTGATCACCTTGCATCTACATTTTAGCAAATATCTGATCAGTTTTATAATATAACGTCCAGCGTGAAGGACCGACAGAGCTGGAGAGACTTTATGCTACAGCAGTCTGACAAACATCGAACAATATTTTCATAGCGGCACTAATTAGATCAGTTCTTCTACACAACAGCTGCTCATGTTACTGTCATAACAATTGTGTGACTGCTCAGGATGTGTTGGTATGTGTTTATAACAATACGATAAAAGTTATCTGTTAATATTTCATCATCCAAAACACAGAGTGTACAGTGTGACTCATAAGGTTAGTTAAACTATTACACACAGTTCATTATCATTGTGTAACTAGCTCATTATTCCAAATTATATTGTCAATAAAATATGTAATATGTGATAGTTGGGTGAAAAGATCATCATTGTACTGATAGGTTAGCATCAGAGCTCTTGAAAGTTTTCACCATAGACACAGCTACAGCAACATAAAGTAAGCTAGCTGAGCTAGTTGTAGGCTAGTTAACGTTGAACATAACTTTGGACTGAAGATTGTCTTTTTGATCTGATATCTGTGGTGGATATGGTCGTATCAGGCCATATGACCTCCTCAAATACGTGTTCCCAACTTCAGTTCATACATCCTAGGAATAGCAACTGGAAGTTATGGGACAAAACCATAAATAGAACAAATTAGAAAATGGGCAGGCCATGAGTTTCCATCTTAAAATCCATTACCAGCATCATTTTTATGACGTCTAGCAAACTATAGGCAGCCAGACATCACAATGAACAGACTACATTATACTCCTCTCCATCAGCACCTCCATCTGCACAGCACAATAACATGTTATTCCAGCTGAATTATACTCTATTTACAGAGGATTGTGGAGGCCTGATTACAAACACCAATGAAGCTATAAAACAAGGGTGGCATGATTAGAAGCATCTACACAGTGAAATGTATATTAGGGTTAATAGAGCCTCTCCATTCTCTCTATTGAGATGACAGTGGCTCAGCTTGTGTCTCGCTTGCATCGTGTAGAGCATGTATCCAAGATGTAGGACATAAGGAGAGAAAGAAAAAGGAAGTGGAAAAATGCCCTATTTCTGTATCAGGGCTGACTCATCAATTGTATGAGCATTTAGCTGGTGAGCAAAAACTGTCAGCGAGATCTTGAGTGAGTTGGTGCTTCACGAGGGGGGCTGGGCTTTGTTCTATTATTTCTAGAAACAGTGTGATCACGCTCATTGTCTGATCTGCAAACCACTCTCCGTGTCAGTGTTGAACTCTAGCTGTTGCACACAAGTGTGACGTCCTTACACGGTACGGAAATCATAGGGAGGAGGTTGGATTGGATGAAAAGGTGTCCCAAGCACAGGATTTTGACATCAGAGACCAGGGTTTGCCTTCTGCAACCCACCTATTGTTATATTTAGGATACTGAAACACAACTATGCCAACCAGATTATATTTTTTATCACTACAATTAGGAATTGTTGTTGTCATAAAAACCTTCATAATTGTGACAGTTAGTTTTATTGATTGGTGTATCAAAGTTATTTTGCTGACCTCGGAGTGGAAGCCAGTTTTAGCTTTACAACAGCACCTGAATGCACCACTCCTCTGCATCTTACTCTGATATGCACTCATGGCTGGAAAGCCTGCATAGTAGTTAGTAAACAAGTAGTTAGTGAAGAACTCTGCAGAGTAGTGACGCCTTTTCAAGAAAATGTCAGGCAGCAAATGATGATGATGATGAGGAGCTCCACTTTCTATGGAATGACTGTTGTACCGCATCAGTTTGAGCCAGAGTACCAAGGAGGAAATGGTGCTGAGGCGAGCAAAGTGACACAGGGAGAAGGCAAGAAGACGTGACACTAGGCACTCACCAGCCTCCAGTGTCAAAGTTGTGCTCATTGCACACCATCACCTTCCCCAACCACTTCCCTACAACCTGGTGAGACACATAAATGTGGTGCTTCCTACACTAGTAGTACTTTACTTGTACTTTAGCAGGGATTATACTCCAGGCAGCAATTATGCTTCCTGTCCAAACATAATTGGCAAATTAAATTAGTAGCATATAAACATAATTTCTACAAGAGCAGCTGGAGAGCAAATATTGTCTGGAAAACAAATGAAATACATCAACGGTGAATGCTGTGCAGCTGCATTCAGTATAAGCATTTTGTGTTGACAATGAATACTTTGCAGGTCAATATACAGGAAATACATTGATTTCCTGCAAAATATATTTGATACTTCAAATTAGTGTTGCATTTATACTTAATTTCTAGACTGGGTTGTTGCATGAGTAATATTGTATAAGAGTGTTTTGTAATAATAAAGTAACAGCAAGACATGCTGCCTTCTCACATAACTATACACCACTTTCCATTAATTTGACTTGTTCTGATAAATATTATAGAGCATCAACATCATCATGTATTCAACACACAGCACTGAGCTGCTGCTGAGGGCCAGAGGTCCCACTGCATCAGGCAGCTCCACAATCTGACACACAAAACAGGAAATTCTGTGTCAAGTTCAAACTCAAATCTCACAGTCTGAAAAATGATTTGCAGCGCAGACTTGATTATTATCACTGGTTCCAGCGTGGTCTATAATCTGCTCCATTTATTGTCATCATGCTCTGAAGAATGATTAGATAAGCGAGGCTCAGTGAGAGAGACAGAAGACAGAAAGAGATCGCAGACAGCAGAGATTGGCAGATGCAGAGGGAGAAAGAGAGAAGAAGAGCATCTGCCTATTTTGCTCCCGGCGGAAGAATGTTTGTCACCACAAGCTGCTCAATATGAAACTAGGAGCCAATTACAGTTAATGGTAAAATGAAGCATATGCTTAGATTGCATTGCTGTTGGATTCCCCCCCTCAGAGGCAGGGTTCAGAAGCAGGAGCAGGAGCGGAAATGAATTAATTTACGGTCCGCCTGACCCATCCACACATGGTTTACCTGTTCTGCACGGGTCACTCGGTACACTTTCCATTTCTGCCTCAAAAACTAAGCAATAGATTGAGCCATGACTATTGCTGCCTACAGGAAGCATTACATTGACTTGATTTATTTAACTATTCCACAGCTAAAGAGTTTTAAATGTATTAATCTGAAACAAGTCAGGGGACTCTTATAGTATCTGGTTTACTGTATGCTGTGTGTCATTTGCTCGCTTCAAGACAATTAGTGTAATTAATAGATCGTTAGGCCGCATATAAATACAGCGAATGTTGATTAACCAATTCACAAAGCACTAATTCCCAATCAGATACAGCCATTACAATGTGAGCATGAGAAGCAGTATGAAACGTTAATTGAGATGCACAACCAGGAGACAACATGTACAAGGGATACAAGGAGTCGCTGAAGCTGTGGACACCTCAGGTTATTAGACATGCAGACAGACAAGTTATGTTACCGTCACATTTGCAACTATGAAATTAAACTTTTCAAACTTTGAAAATGTCTTAAGAGTTTAGATGACTGTGATAGAGAGAGGATATGATACATTTAGTTTTTCAAAGGCTTCAGGATGTTTTGCATTTGTTAGATAAGCAGTGACTGTTGCTTACAGGTTCCTGACATCCAATATGTGCAAAAAATAATGCCATCAAAGAAAGACTGTCCAAAACTGTGTGCCATTAGCCGCATATTTAATTAATCATCCTGTCTCACCCCTTTGTAAGATGCCTGATCTCAATCTCAGTGAGATTTTTTTATTTTTTATTCTTTTTGTATTTTGTCTTTTAAGCTCATTCAGTTATTTTCATTTTTGATCAATGAGTTTTTGTCAAATAAAATAATAAAATAAAATAAATTTTGTTGTTACACTTAGCAATTCAAAATGTCACAGAGGTTATTTATTTATTTATTTATTTATTTTAATCTGAAAATGATTTTAAATAAAGCAGCCGGCATGTCATCTCATGGACCACTGACATTGTTTCATACCGACTCTGACAGATTCTCAACACCTCACACTGCAATTAGTCAGGATGAGCTGTCCAATTAAGAGTCTGAATGAGGTTAAAAGAGCATAAAGAACAATTACAATCAAGAGAGTCATTTTGGTTTTGAAATGGCGGCGGATGAGTGAACGACAGTGAGGCTGGCTGGTGTGAAGGGGACAGTGTGACAAACTGCTATAATAACACTGATCTTTATATGTTATAAAAGTCTTATTTATCATATAATAAAATGTGCATAAAGAGAGCCATGAAAACATACTTTACAGTGAAAATAGACAAATGTAATGGAATTTACTTTTATTTTACTATAGTCACTTAATGTCTTCCCATTCTCAACGGGTAAAAAAAGAAAATTATCCACTTGGTGATGCATTTCTTCTCTTCTCTGGCTGTGTTAGGTTTAATTTTTGCTGTTCGTTTTAATCAGCTCTTCTTTATTGTCCCAGAGCATCCTCTATCCAATCTTGTCTCCTGTCTCTCTCATCTACTTTCGTATCCTGAATCATCTGGTTTGGTTTTGTTTGTCCTCTCGGGCATCCTTCCTTATTTCCCCTCTGATTTTTAGCTGTCATTACAAATAAATGTTACACATGTTGTCTTCACCTGTATTTCGGCTTTTCCAATATTTCAATATGTGTGTTTATGCATCCCTCAACAGTGCTAAGATAAAATCACACCTCTTTTTCAAGTAACTACTCTCACTCTAAGTGCAACGCTATGGGAAATTCTAACAACATCCTGTGTTTCTCTGTAGCATCTTTGTCTCATTCCCTCACTTTGAAGTGTTCACAATCACTCCATACTCAATGAATAGCCTTTACATACACCTAAGGTTGACTGTTTTTGCCTGTGCAGCAAACAATTGCACATAAAATTTTGGTAAGAAAAGTGTCTCTATGTCAGCAGTCCATCTAAATGGTGATCTCTTGATTTAAGAGATGTCAGTATGAAGACATGTTAAAGTGCCGTCGCAAAATATGACTTGACTTTATTACTGACTTTATTTCTTTGAGCCTCCTCCTGCACACTTATCTATTTTTTTTATGTGAGCAGGCAAAGACAGGCTAGAAATAACTTCACAGCTACTTTTTACTCCCCCCCCCCAAAAAAAATGCATAAGCTCAGTAGCCTACAGTATGTGTGAGTAATTGAAAAGTTTCTTCTGATGCTTTTTTAACATCGATCTGACGCTTTTGATTCTTGAGCTGTAACCGCTATTAATAGCATGTGTCTCTGGGTGGCATTAAGGGAAGGAGTGGAGGCGGGGGGGGAAACGGCCAGCATTAGCGGAGGGTGAAGGGGAGGCAGCTGCATGTATACATATAACATTAGACCTTCCACTCCTGAGGGCCTTGGTGAAATTGTACACATGGGCCGTGAAATGAGCAATCTGCAGGGGATCTATAGAGGCTTCCAAAGATGCCCCGTCTCGGAGCTGAGGCGATCAGTTTTGAACCAGGATGACGGGTTACCAGTCATTCAGTGTTTCTGCTGTCACCCCACTTAGCCTCTCCATATGGGTCCCTCTTAGAGGTAATGAAGAAAGATGAAGAGATTCTCCTGCTGGTTTTATAGCATCACAATACCTTCTCCCTTTTTGGAGCACATCTTAAAAATAAAGGTAAACCTCAAGATTTTGGTTAAGTATTGCCTGTGTGCTGTATCTATAGCTCCTTCCACCCACGATAGATGACGGTCTCACCACAGGACATTCAAGACAATGTCCTTGATCTGCAGGGAGATAGCACCATTACTTGCCTTGGGGAGTGAGGGGAGGAAGGAGGGGAAAACAGGAATTTAATCTCCTTTTAAAGCCAAGTGAGTCATCCTAGCAAGCGTGTTTGTTGTTTTCTTTATTCCCGAGTGAGACGGCAGATCCACTGGGAGCAAGAAAAGCCCATTCTGACCTTTTGCTAAAAAGGCATGCTTTTTGATTTGCTTTTTTCCTTTGGTACACTCACACACACACAGACAAAATAGACCCCTGCACCAGCAACCTCCTATCAGAATAAAGAAATAGCATTTCCTTTGCTGGCTGACTGTTGTGACAGGTGGTAATTTTTCTTTGCTGCTGCATACTAATATTAGACAGGATGAGGAAACATAAAAGCTGAAAGCTTGCTGTATAGACAGGTAGCACAAAAATACACACTTAAAATGTAGCTGACTAATTTTACAGTCCAGGAAATATCTCAAGGTAAAGAGGGAACGGATGAAGGACAATTTACTCAGGACTCAAATTAAGTCTGTCATTTGTTGCTCTCGAGTGACTGAACATCGTGCTATCACAGAGCACTGATTACCTATCGTCCATTAAGTGCAGCAACCAACCAAAGCATAGAGATGGCAAAGGATGTAATTACTAAAATTCTCTCTTTCCTGTTTAGAACATCATTCTTCACTTCTCTTGATTGTGTATGCTCCTGAAAATCCATGTGTTAAATCTATTTACTGCTCCATGCTGTAAAACTGCTGAAAGAAAGACACAGGGTTTGAGTTTGTGTGTGTGTGCGCGAGATGGATTAAGACCAGTGAAGTCAACCTCTGCTCTTGACCTGTGTTGCAAGCAAGGTGGCTTATCTACTGCAGGAAGAGCAGCATCAGTGATCTATTGCATTGTTCGCTCACCATATCAATTTAATTAAATGCCATTGATTCCACAGGCTCACTCGCTCCGGCTCTCTTTTGTGTTGTGCTCCCACCTGAGCCTTCTAAGTCCTTGTCAAACCGCACCTAGCTCAGTGCGCCAAGGTAGAAGCTTCTCACCATCAGAGTCGCTGTTCTTCAGCCATTCATCCTCTGCAGTTCTTTGCATTGGAACAATCAAACATGCTGAGGGAACGTACAATAAACTGGGCTTAGAGGCAAGCGTTAGGTTATCTCTATCACTTTATCTCTCTAACCAACATATGTCAATAACAAATGGTTGACTTTAATTTTCTGTATACATTTAACCTCAAACAACTGTCAATTTTGTTGACCTTTTGACTTTTGGTGAACTTTCCCATAGTGCTTCCATCAGGTTACACTTACATAATTACTGCATCCTCTAACTGGTGTAATATTGCCAATGAAAGCAGACTAACTGGTGAAGATATTAAGCGATGGGTCAGGGCAGCAATCTATTGAGAGCTGTCATGTTGATAAATTTAATTAATTTCAAGTGGGCCAAATCTTTTAAAATGTCTGACTGGAGTATCAAATGTTTCAACTACTTACATCAACATTCTGGGAAATACTGTTTGTAGGCTTACTGGGAGTTAGATGAGAAGATCAATATGCATTGATTCCTAAGATGAAATCTCTTTAGCCCAATTTAGCAGAACTGGAAATGAGGAAAACAGCTATCAATTGTTTTCTAACAACTCTGAAATGGTCGCATTTACATTCTGTACTTGTTTTTTTATTTAGGAAACTAGTAACAAGTCTTCCAAGAATCACTTGACAGTACAAGACTCCTGTAATGCTGTGTGTATATCCTGGGCCCAGCTGTTGTTGGTGACTGTAAAACCAAAATGTTTTGTTTTCCTTTTCTGCTAATGTTAATTACACCAAAAACATGAGTGAACATCACAGATTTAGAATTGCTGGCTAGGCTGAAGGTAGTGTCGGACAGCAAGCGGTTGGAAAGTCTGGAAGAGCCGTATGATTGAATTATCTTATCCCATTCATGTGTGCTGGGAGCCAACAGGAGGTCAACTGGCTCAGCTGAAGAAGGACACTAGTGCGCATGTTCTATGGTTCCAAAACCGAGGAAGCATGAGGAAGCATGAGGAAGCATGAGGAAGCATGAGGAAGCCTGCGAAAACATGGCAGACTTTTTCGGCACATGCCCTCAGTGACCAACTTTCATAGGAATGAATGGGGCGCCATTTCTGAAAGTGGTATTCAGTTCTCCTTAATACATCCAAGATTTTAAGCCATAGCCTTCTCTATTTGGCTGACGTTAATTGATGAGATTAGAGTAGATAGCAGCAGTAATGTATGGTACAGGATGTTAGGTGGATTGGATGTAGTCGAGGCAATGTAGCCCTACAGCCATCCATTGTCAAAACTGTTAAAAAAAACTCCATGTTGCCAAATACAGCAGTTAGCTGTCTAAAGCACATTTACTGTCTCACACTGGTTCCAGTGTTTGTGCTAAACTAGGTTTCTTCTATACTGAAAGGACAGGGATGAAATTGATATGAATCTCTTGGTAGAAAACAAGCATATCTGAGGAATATCAAGAGAATTTCAAAAGATCAGGGACAGGATAGGACAGGTCAGAAAGGACAGGTTAAAAATATTTCAAGTCTGTCTTAGAACAACAGTCAGATTGCCATATATACATTGAAAGAGGTTTTCCTCGCTGTAATCATTCCTCTTGTTCATACTGGCTATTAAAAGATCCCCTTTAAATTATTAAATTGCTTTTAAAAGTTTATCTGAAGCTTATATGAGGCTTCAGCAGTCTGAGTTAATTATATCAAATGGATATCTGCCACATTTAGTCTTTTTAGCATCAAGTTTCTTCCTTGTGTTTCCTCGGACAGTGTTTCCCTGTTGAGCTGTGGTGGAAGTATAGTAACAAAAAGAGGGACTTTGGCACTAAAAACACTGTAACGTTGAAAGATATCTACTTGATTTGACTCATTTGACTCATTTGTGGATTTTGGCCCCCATCACTTACATTGTAAGTGCATTATAAAGGGATCTTCTAATGGTCAGTATGAACAGGAGGAATGATTATGGCAAGAAGAACTTGTTTAAGTGTTCATTTGGGCACCTGACTGACTTGGAAAATTGTGAACCCGTCCTTTAATTTGTTCCAGACACTCTCAAAAGTTCATTCAAAGGTTGAAGCAGAGACAAATCTCTCTCTGCTACTCCTCAAAAGAAAACCACAATTTTAATTTCATTCCATATAATTATGTCTGTATCATCTGTGACTCGCAAATGCAACAAGTGGAGGTAATGTTGTGGAGCTGTTGCTCTATTGCCTATGACCGATGCCAGAGGCAGGACGATCTCCTCCACCGAAGAGATTGAGTACACACTGAGGGGAATTCATGTATTCATGACATTTTATATTTTCTGTGTTGCCATGTTATTTTAGCCTTTTAAGTAGTTGGCAAGTCAGAAATGTTGTTGTTTTTTTCTCTCTCAATCACACAGCTTTCTCCCTCCAAATGCAATTCAGACTGAGACGTGGTTGGAGGGCATTTGAAATGAACTCCTCAGAGGCTCTGCTTAGGAAATGAAATTGCCTTGGCTCTGGCCTTTTGTCACGTAGCTCCACAGCGCATATTAATGATCAGTGGCACGTGGCGTAGTGCTGAGCTGCAGGATTCACACAGCGATACAAGTCTAATCAGACTCTCCGCATATTCGCCGTCATTGTCTGTTATTTGTCTCCTCTGTGTCTTCCCCTTGTTTTCTTATTAGCCTGCCCTAATTCTCTTTTATTGTCAATTGTTCTACAAGAGCCAGTAGCTATTAATATTGTTTCACTTTTCCAAGAGTATGGGAATGTCACAAGTAATTACCAATGTTGCACTTTTAGAAATAACTACAGTTCTAATAAGAGCGATACATTCACTGAAACTCGCCTTCTCAAGGATGCTTTACTGAGAAAATAATGACTAATCAAAAAGCTGCACGATTTACAAAATTGAATGTTTAAACTATAAATCATCATTGCCAAATATCACTGGTGCCAAGTAGTAATCAAAACAGTAAATGAAGTAGAAAACATGTGGGTGTTAATTCAAGCACTGACATGATCTAAAATCAGTCCACTTTCCAGCAACATTCAACACAAGGGACAGTATTGACTTATTGCTCATATTTCATCATGCCACGACTGAGCACACCAGTAACTAAAGCAATTTGTCAGAGTTGGAAGTGCACTGCAGGCAGTTAATGCAAAGCAAGCTTCATAATGTGTAACTTTAAATTACCTGCCACAAGGCCACAAATAGTGAGAGATAATTATCTCATTTACCAAAATGGCTTCTGAAGAACATGAGGTCTGCAGACTTTCCAGGAAGGACACTGTGTCTGAACTGAGGGCTGCAATTATTAGTTTCATTATAAGTTTTATAAGTTGATTTCTTTATTTGCTTGTAAAAATGTCAGGAAATAGTGAAATGTGGCCATCAAAATTTCACAAAATATAAAGCAAATTCTCATATTTGAGCAGCTGGAACCAGGAAAGTTTGGCATTTTGGCTTGAATGGCTCACAGTGAACAGCTAATTGATGATCAAAATAGCTGTTGATTAATTTTCTGTCATTCAACTTTTTAGTTATTTGTTTAAATATTTCAGAACTCACAGCAAAGACAAGCTATGCTGAAGTCCCTCAATTCTTTTCAGCAAATCAAACATCTGAAATATGCTTAAACTGTTAAATGCACAAACTAACATGTGCATGTATTAAAACAGCTCATGTTTTCTCTCCGTCTTGGCAACATTCCTCCTCGCTAACCCGACACAAGAGAGAAAAAAATCTCTCTCATAGTCTTAGTCTATGAGACGATCAAAGGCTTCAACACATTATTTCTCTTTCAGAGAGCTTTTATTTAGGGTGCAAGGCTAATAAAATAATGTACTACAATCTGAAATAAATCTCCACTGTGAGCTAAGTCCCTCTCTGCTGGATGCATGCTTGGGAGGATAGATGAACATTATTTCATCGCGAGCTCCATCCTAATGCTCCTCTGCTCCACTTAGTGTACGTGCCTCACACAGAAACACTAGAGAGACAGGATTGGGAAAAAGGAACAAAAATAGAGATACAGGATAAATTACTGTAAACCTCAGTGTGAAATATGAAAATTACATTATCTCTACCTCACTTATTCCCACTGTGCAGGGACAGCAGCACTAAAGCCGAAGAGAAATACAAATGTTAACACACTTACAAACAATACTTCTCTTAAGTCATCAGTGTCCTTTGGGAGAAATGTGAGGACTACAGCATATCTTTTTTATCTTAATGCCTTTTAGAGGTTGTCTCTCAGCTGAAGTGTACTATGTAGCAGATCCACATGGGACATCAAGGCGAAGAACGAAAGTAATGGACGATATGCACACAGAAACAAAGACAGACAACAACGAAAAAAGAAAGAAAGAAAGACAGAAAGACAACAGCGACTTGATGTAGTGTGTATATAAATGAACTTGCTGTTCAGTTGGATCAATGTGCTGTTCCTGGCCTCCCTCCTAGATAGAGAGGTGAAGTCTGTTTTATGCTGATGACCTTGTTCTACTATGTCCTACGGAACGAGGACAACAGCAACAGCTGGACGTAGTAGAAAAATACTGTCAGAACTGGGCCCAGTAAATATGAAGATGACTAATGTCATGATTTTTCAAAAATGTCCCAGATGTCAGGAGAACAAATACCAGTTCATAATAAATAATCATATCATTGAACATAGTATGAGTTATACCTACCTTGGTATAACCATAACAGCATCAACATGGCAGTGAATGTACTAAAAGAAAAAGCTTGAAGAGCTCTAAATGCAATTAAGAGAAAAATGTAAAATATCCAAATTCAAATCTGGCCTAAAATATTTGACAGTGTCATCCTGACATTGCGCTGTATGGTAGTCATAGCTACACCCGCTGGGACAAACGTTCAACACAACCTTTACATGCAGAATTCTGCAGATACATTTTATACGTACACAGAAAAAAACAACAAATGCATGTGGAGCAGAATTAAGTAGATAATTAGGCAATATGTGGTCTCCGTTCTACAGAGATGGACTTCCTCCTACAATATAAAACATTCAATGAAATAAGAAACATTTGCTTTAAGAAGTTAAACTCTGTAATTTCAGATTTCAAAGAGCTTAATGACCTCTCAAAACTAAACATACTCCTAGGAGAAGGAGAAAGGACATATCTTGCTGCCCAATATGTATCAACATGCCACAACCTGAGGGACAGTGAATGACCTAGATACACACAGCACACACACACACACACAACCAAAAGATAGTTTGATATAGAAATCTACTCCTCTTTTGATAATTAATGATGCAATTATTTTGTACTGTCCAAATATTTGGACAAATTGTGTTTTGATGCTTTGGCAATATTGTTCTCAAAAATGTCATGCCAGTAAAGCCCATTGAAATGAACTGAATATAATTGACAACAAGAAGAAGACGACAGACAGAAAGAAAGACAGACTTATACAGCTGTCTGTCCCCGTGACGACGACACATGTCTCTGTGAAATAATGATGACCACACGTGTGTCTTGTCATCTGTCTGTCATTCTGGACAATCTCTCCAATTGCCCTGTCAGCTATATACAGCAATTGCTAAGCTCGCTGGGCGCTCCAGTGTTGTTGACCTCTTGCAGCTGGAGAATGGCAATCGCTCTCCCCCTCTCACACAGACACACACACATACACACACAGGGATACATGTGCATCATTCACACATTATGTCCCAAAGTGTGGACACTACCAGGCATAGAATATTGGAGGAAGACAATTACATATATTTGACAGAAATAATTGAATTCCACCGGTGCTGTTTCACATGCAGGAGCAGTGTTTCTGTTTTGCTGATGACACTCTTGGTTACATTAATGCCTGAGCATGACCTTTGTA
This sequence comes from Thunnus thynnus, assembly GCF_963924715.1. Classification (NCBI taxonomy): domain Eukaryota; kingdom Metazoa; phylum Chordata; class Actinopteri; order Scombriformes; family Scombridae; genus Thunnus; species Thunnus thynnus. The sequence goes on from NC_089523.1 coordinate 13,958,290, forward strand.
GCCATGACGCTGTCTCCATTATTATTGCCTCTCTGGTGTTGTCTACAAAGTGTGCACCTGCTCTGAGGCTCTGATCAGTGACAGGACCATGGATCAGAATAACAGTTTGTCTACTAGATGCCAAATGTGTCCAGCAGCATGCAGTGGTTTGCAGGATTGGTAAAGGTTATGCCAACATAACTAATGCTGTTGCCATTATATCAGTTTACACTTTCTGATTACATGTTCAATGCAGAAAGAGTAGTTATAATTTAATAGGAATAGGTGCTTTATGGTTAATATGTGCATGTGGAAAAGAACGTTTAAAGAGAAAGAGAAAATGGTGTTAAAATAGTAAGTACAGTCATATTTAGTGCTGAAATGGTTAGTCGATTAACTGACGACCAGTCGACATATACACTGATAGCAATATAACTGCAATAAGCGGTTGATATTGGCTGATTTATCAGCCTAGCTCTAGTTGACAGGGAAATTCATTAAATCAAACACATTTGCCTTCCTTGCATGAGTTCATTTTCAGTACAGTTCCACTCTCCTCATCTGTATTTAGGTGGCTGTTTCAGTTAAAAACATCTGTTTAAATCAATACAGAGCCAAAGACAAAGGTAATGTTAGGTAAACATGGCAAACGCACAGCCATGTCAGTAAGAACTGATTATTATTTTCCTCAGACAGACAGGTGTCTCCCAGGTATAGGGAGAGAAAGTAAGAAGGGAGAGACAAGGTGACAGTGAGTGCTAGAGAGTCAGGTGCTGACAGAGAGAAGAGTGAGAACGACAAAGAGTTGTGGCATGAGACACCCCATCCAACAACAATTTGGTGTCAGCCTAGAGGCCACGACCTTTCCTAATGCAATATGTTTGGAAGCAGCCAGCCATGAGCAGACAGACCATACTCCATAGAGCAAGATTAAAAATCCAATTCCATACTGTTGAAAAAGAGAGGCACAGAGGTAAAGACTGTGTGTGAGAGAGAGAGACTGAGTAGTAGAATAAGGGAATAAAGTGTTCATTTATCACCAAGTGGAAAAAAGCCCATTCATCTATAATCCATTAATCTGGGACACTTGTGAGAGCCTCATTCGCGCCTCTCTCTCACTGCCTTATGACAAACTGAGCTAATCACTGAGCGCAGAGTGGAGAACCACAGGCACAGGCAGCTCAGCCCACACTGTAAAAAGTACTGTCCTATAGTCACGACTCAGACATACATACATGCTGGGGATTATGGCTGCTACGGAGATATAACGTGGGAACCGCAAGAACTGTGATTCACTGCTTGTGCTTTCTCCTACAAGTTTCTGTTGATAGTGAAGGCAATGTTAAGAAGCTTGAAGAAATAACAGATATCTAACAAAGCCAACTCCACGGCAAATAGTCTCCGATTCAGTAATGACCATCGTAGGTATCTACGGCAGGACCCCTTGCATCAAGCATAAATCCGGCTTTATGGAGGAGGTTGAGGTGAATGGATGGGTCAACAAAGTGACACAAGAGGCAGCTGTTTGCATGTCTTACCACGAATCAAAGGTGGTTTCTTTTAACTGTGATAACCTTTTCCTGACATTGACCAAGAATTTCTTCTTTTAAACATTGTCAAAATCATTCCCTTATTCCCTTAGCCTGTACTAACCTAAGTTTTTTTAAATCAAAACCATTTTCCCCAACCTTAACCATAAAGATGGCAAATCAGAAAACAGTCATATTGGTGGTTTTTAAAAGGCAGGACTTATTAGTATGGAGGACTTATTGATTGTTTGGATTTACATAAAATTGTGTCAAGCAGCTAAATTTCTACTATTTCAAAAACTAAATTTGAACTTTTTTGTTATATGGAAGAATCCAAATCTTGCTTCCAGAGCAGATCCACTTCACAGATATAGTCAGTGTGTTTCTTTTCATCACAGTCAATCAGATTATTTAACTATTGAAAAGGGTGTACCACAAGGATCTATTTAGGACCTTTACTTTTTTCTGTCTTTATTAATGATCTTCCTAAAATTTGTTCTAATTGTTCTGCCCACTTATATGCAGACAACATGGTGATATACACATCTGAATCCAATATAACTAAAATTCAAAGCTCTCTGCAATCAGAATTTTCTTTTGTTCAAAAATGTTTTTTAATAACAATCTAATATTAAACAAGCAGAGGTCTTGTAGCATGTTGTTTAGTACTAGTTATAATTTCAATCATTCACCTGCTGAGTTGGCTATTAATTGTACTGATGGGTCTCCCCTCATAAAAGTTGGCCAATTTAAATACTTGGGACTTTGGATTGATTCTGAATTTTCTTTTAGGCCTCATATTGATTTTATTAGAAATAAAATAAATGCTAGTCTCAGAATACTATATCAGTCAATTGTTTTACTCTCCAAGTAGGAAAACAAATTGTCCAACAGCTTTTATTTCCCATTATTGATTGAGGTGATATCACATACCAAAACACATCTGAATCCCGTCTTCAGCCTTTAAATGTAGTTTACAATAATATTTGTAGATTTGTCCTGAGGTGTCCTAACCACACGTATTGTTTGATGTACAACACATTGAACTGGCTACCACTTCACTCTAGGAGACATTACTTTAACACTTTAACTATCCTTTATACTTAAAACATCTTTTGGTTCCATTTGGTTCATCGTATTCACTCAGACACAATCAACATCCTTTCTTATTGTGTCTAGAATCTTTAAAGAAATTGGGGGACGTGCTTTTAACTTTAAAGCACCATCAGACTGGAATAATTTGCCTCACTCACTCAAATCAATTACCTCTTTCCCTGACTTCCAGACTTTGTTGCTAGTCCACTTTAAATCTACTTGTTCTTGTTTTTGATTGTATGTACATTCATTTTTGTTCATAAGTAGAATTTATACTTTGACATAATGTTATTTGATCTATTCATTTATTTTGTTTCTTGTTCATTCTTTGTACAGATGATGTGTGTGGGAGAGCCCTTATGTGTATGTCCATGTTGATATTATTATGTGGATTCTTTTGTGCTACTTTTGTAAAACATTTGCAAAACTGATTTCTGTAAGTATTTAAATTCTGCATTGTTTACATCCATGTTTATTGGCTTGTACTCTTCTTCTCTGCCTTTGTTGGTGCATTGGTGTGTTTCTCGGCACATTACAGCCACCTACAGATCAGTAGAATAGTGTGAGATGATTGGCAGGACTGTATCACGTCACTCACATACATGACGCAAACAAAACGGGAACCCACTCACAAAAAACTGCTCTACAGCACTACTAGAGGTCAAAGACTCCACAGGAAACCTTTAACATACAAAATTCACTCTACATTCAATAGCTATTTAATTGTCAACCATATCTAAACTGGATTAGCTTTACTAAAGAATATACTGTAGATATCACATGACACGGACAGGAATGAGAAGGAAAAAACCTTTAGAGTATGGGTAACCCTTAATAGGCCTTCTGAGAAATTCCAAAAAGGCTCCATTAAATCACAGCCATTTGAAATAATGTGGGATGTTGCATTGATCTGCTTTCTTTACTTTCTTTATCGTAGCTCCACATGGAGGTCACAGTGCACAGAGCATCACCTCGAGTGTTTGTACAGTGTCATGTTCAATACACCTCAGAAGCAGCACTTCCCTACAACAGGGCTTGAACCTGATACCTCTGGTTGCTGACCAGTCTCCCATCACATTACTCAACTCTGTGGCTTATTCAACTCCAGTACAACATGGGTGTTTTTTAAGTGACGTTAGAATTTCCATCACTTTTATCAGTGCAGGCCCCTCTGTGTAATAGAAAACAATGAAGAGATTGAGGGAGAAGGTAATCTGCTGCTGGGTGATGAGCCAGGGGATCCAGGGGCTCCTTGGCCAGCTATGATAAGGCCACACTCATCCCACAGCACCCACTGATGGGGTTGAGGCTCATGCAATGGCTGCCATATGAAAATACATTTGTCTCCATACTGAGGGACACTGCCAACTCACAAAATTATCATTTCCACCGAAACATTCCTTTCGGCAGAGAACCTCACACACAAACGCACAAACACACACACACACACACACACACACACACACAGCCTTTAAGCCAAGAAAGAGAAACAGAGAGAGAAAGAGAGAGGAAGGAAAAACCCAAAACAAAAGTCTGACAACATCCATTTACTGTAATGTCACATGAGCTCATATCTCATGAGGAAAAGTTTAAAAACATGTTTCAGAGCACTGTGCAGTCGAGTGCCTTGGAGTATTTTGGTTGAGGCGAGGAGTGCGGTTCATATGTGTGGTCTGCTCATTTGATATCTGAATAATAATTCCTAGTGCAGATGTCAGTGTCTTCCGAGGGCAAGCCTCTTCTTTTCCTTCAGTACTCAAACAAAAAAGGGGTTTAATAAAACAACAAAATGGAAGCTGCTGTGCCGAAATGGTAAAATTTCTCATCTACAGTATGACCTCGTTCTGAAGAATATACTGCATCAAAAAGATTACGCCTGCAGCTGATGATTATACTAGATTTTTGAGGCTGATTGCAAGAGACTGAAAAATCTTATAAAAATGTATCAGCCAATAATGATTTTTTACATAAACAAACACTGTTGATAAGGATCCCTTAAATGTGGTTATTATATAGGTTTGACCAAGATATGTACTGAGCAGAGCATGTTACAATTGAAAAAATAAACATATCTAGTGGTTACTAACTACTCAAACATATCTGTGGCACATGGAACATAGTCGCCAAATTTATAAATTTCTAGGGGGAGTCTAATATAGCTTATTTTATATTCTTAAGAGGTAGCTGTTAATGGACTGGATGCATTGTGCTGGCTGCAACGGCCTCAGGTTCATCTGGTCAGACAGCAACAGTTCACAAAGAGACGCAAATGGATGCACTTTTATATCAATGTACTGTAAGAGAGAACTGAGTGGTCAGAACCTAAAGAGGGCGGTCAGGACCCAAAGCAAGTTTAATATGATCACAGGTTTAACTCACAGTTAGAACTCTGCTTTACCTATGCGCTGCTATGCCCTATCTCCCAATATGGTCACCAGATTTCCCTGTGGGAGCTCACAATTCCCCATGGGTGCCCAAGGTCCCGAGCACCCACGGAACCAGTGCCTATACTCATAATGATATAATTGCAATAAAATAATACAGGGCAATATATATCTGCATGGCCATGCACACTAAAAACTCATAAAATAGTGAAGAAGAATATTGAAAAATGCTTATTCACATATTCCTAGGGTCAAAAGTGACATTTCAAATTGATTGTTTTTTCCCAACAAGAGCTCATACAGTAATGCAAAGGTTTTTAATTTACAGAGAAACAGTAAATCCTCACATTTGAGGAGGTAAAACCAGCAATTTTTGGGGCTTTTATAACTATGCATGCTAGAGACTTGGCTGGAAGGAAGGCAATTTCAAATTACCACTTTGGTCCACTCCAGACTGGAATATCTTAAGAACTGGTTGGATTTCCATAACATTTGGTACAGAAATCCATGTATCTCAGAAGATGAATCCTAATGACGATGATTCCCTGACTTTTCCTTTAGTGTCAACAGCAGATCGAAGTTTTCACTTATCCAGTGATATATGACAACATCTACTTTATGGATTGGCACAAAAAATGGTACAGATATCTGCGGTGCCCAGAAGATGAAACCTAACAACTTTTCCTCTAGCACCATCAGCAGATTAATGTGTCCAATACTTTGGTTTCACCTCTCTAACAGTTTAATTTCCTTTGCAATGACTATTACAGCCTTACAGAGCCACTAAAATGGCTGTAGACTTTGTTTTGGTGCTTGATAAATTAAAACATTTAAACGATCATTAAAATTTGAGTGAATTACTTTTCTGACGATCTACTAATCAGTTTCACAATTAATTATTTTAGCATTAAAAAAACAATCCCGATTTCCTTAAAAAGTGTCACATACATGTATATGCAGTATGTACTTCAATTCCAGCCCTGTATGAACAGCCTGGATGTACTGCTGCTCTACAGAGAGCAACAGGAGATTAGCTTGGAGACACCTGCTTATAATTAACAGGCTAATAGTGACACTGCAAAAGGATTCAATTAAAGGAAATCTATGGCATGTTGTAGCATTTTTCAAAGACCAAAGAAGAAAATCTCTTCAGAGTGACAGCCTCAAACTGCCAACCTGATCTCCCTCTTTCTAACAGGTTTCCTACAGGGACGCCTCTCCTCCTCCCTCCCTCAATGCCTCCCGCTTTCTCAGACACTTTCAAACTTCTCTCCTCCTTCCTCACCTCTCTTACCACCCTCTCTCCCCTCTCTATCCTTCCCTCCCCTCCTCTCTTTCTCACTCTGACACATTTTCACTTTTGTCAACATGTTTCCTGTCACCTCTTGAGAGCTGGTATGAAGTCTGAGGCAGACAAAAGGGACAGGAGCAATGACCCAGGATGAATCACCCCTTTTTATGTAACAGAAATGCACTAGAGACAACAGGATAACCAGCATCTAAATACTGACTATACGTTTCTATGATGCACTGGGTGTGGTAGGGTTCACTTTAGTATTTGTGATATAGAAAATCCTAGAAATACAGACAGAAATCAGATCAAAGTACCATAAAATTCTCAAAAAGAGGTCGCTCATGTACCTCAAATGCAATGAGAACAGCCCATTGTTTGAAACATGCTTCCATTAGAGACTTATCTTCACAGGAAGCATTTCACATTTCATTTTTTGTGGTTTTCAGTTGTTCGTCTCACACGCACCCTCTATTTTAATCACATTTTTTCAACTTTTCAATGAACTTTCTTCTGTTTTACTCACAAAAATTCAGTGATTGTGGCCTTGGTTCTGGACACTGCCAAAACATTGGTGACCTAGACAGCAGTACTGTGCCTGAATGCATCCTGTGTCGACACTGACAGATGGCTGAAGCTGCAGGTTTAGACATTGTGTTACTTCTAATTCTAACAGTTTTAAAAGTATGTATGAAGCCTCCCTGTTTCCTGATCTGGTCTTGCATTAATTTGCTATTGATGCAAATTAAAAACTTTCTCTGTGTTTACTTGTTGATTTGAAAAAAGTTCCCCCTTAGTTACCGTTTCTATGCCTGCTTTCTGTTTTTGCACAGTACAGACGGATGTAGATTTATCACTTAAAACTTTTACTCATTTTTGAAACAATGTGTCCTTAATTTCGGACAGAGACAAAGACATAGGCAGGCCTCTCATTTCTTGCCAGTGACTGTTGATTTTGCTATTTGAAATGACAGCTAGCTAGCTAGTAATTAAGTTAACATTAGCTCCTTCGGTTGGTGTCTGACACTGTGTCTGGCTGACTTTGAAATGTTCAGACAGAAAATGAGAGCCCTGTCAAAAAAATAATAATAATGTAAAAGACATGGAAATAAAGACACAAAACTGCTCTTGTATTGCAGTGTAGTGCACCCATACAGTCCATGTCATACTTTAAAATAATTATATAGTAAATAGAGATTAGATTTTTATCAATTGTTGTCTGCAGAGCTGCTACTGCTAAATGCAGAGCTAGTTATTTTGAATCATCTGGAGTCAATTCATATTCACAGAAATTGTGAACGGCTTTGGGACCCAGCTTGGTAACCAGATGTGGCTGGCTGGCGAGAGAGACTGACATGAGGGAGATGACAGCCAGGCCGAACCTCTTTGGGCCAGTCATACAAGCCACTCTGCTGCAGTTGAAGCCTCCATTTTGCAGTTTTTGATTGCTGTGTACCATCAATGAAACTCAATACTTCCAGGATAGATATTTCACATTGAAAGCCTTCCAGCAGTTAAAAGGCCGCAATTCTTCCTGTTCTTTGAGGGCTTTTAATTTAAAATATTTAGCTATGAAATATTTAGTTTTTTTGACATTTAATTGTATATGGTCTGATAAACCAAATTATTGTTTGCTTTCAAATTTGTATGAATAGTTTCTTTTTAGGGCTATTATAGTGCCGCCACCCCATATAAAGGGCAGAAAATGGTATTTGGGCACTGAAAACGTTTAAAGGAATGTTGTAAAAAAGCAGGTCGGCAGGCCAGAGTACGTCTGCAAAAAGTGATTTTTATTAACAATTTATTAACAATATTAATGCAAACAGAGGCAAAAATGAATCCCAAGAAATTCAACAAAAATAACTTAAGCCATAGCAACAAACAAATAAAATCTGCAGCCTAACAGCAAGATGCTACCCTCTTCCCTACTCCATTCAATAGATCATGACTGGCCTTTTACCTTCTCATCCTCACCTGACTGGAATGTACCACCAGCTCAGGTTACCATAGAGTGAGCTACATTGATACCACACTTTCACAACATAAAGAACAACATTGAAGTAGAATTTCTGTTACTGACAATCACAATTTCCTATAGTTACACACACACACAGCTATGTGTGCACCAAATTATACAGAATATCATTTACTACAGAACAGTTTTATCCTTCCTACCTCAACTTGACAGTGCCTAGTGACACACTACTGTGAAACTACTATTGTGAAACACAAAATACTTAACTAAACCCGTATTACATTTGTGCAACATGACTAAAATTAACATAAACAGACTCAGACACACACACATCATCCAGCTCCCTCATCATTATTGCATACTGGTCTTGACTCACAGCATTAACACTGCACATAGATGGATCTAAACACAATTAAGGCTCATGCCTCATTAGCATGCCTGGGCTGGTATCGTGTTTATTCCTGCCTGTCCAGTCGGCTGCACTCTGGAGAATGTCAGCTGTCAAACGGCTGCTCATACTAGAGGATCCTCATCACGGTCCTGACAGCATCCCATACAACCCCAATCCCCTCTGTACACTGTAATATCTCCCAGCAGGCACAGTGACACATACCAGCCTGTCCCCACAAGAAAAATGACAATATAGGTCAAAAACGACCCATAGTTACGTTTATGCCATCTAGCGGTTGTAGTCATTATGACCCTGGGAAGTGACGCAGTTCAGATGACGTCAGTATAAGGTGACTTTGCCTTATTAGGAGGAAGCGGGTTTGGTGGATATCTAGATAGTGAGATGACAAAAAGTGGACTTAACTGCAGGAGACCAATGTGCACCTCCCTTGGTAAACCATGACAATCATGCGGTTTACTGTTGCCATGACCACAAAGGTTGCTTAACTTTAAGGAAGTATAAACCACGGTTGAAGTGATCATTTTTAACCCAAACCATGATCTTTCCCTGACCCTAACCAAGTGGTTTTTATACATAAACCTAACCAGACCTTAACCACAGCGTTGTCTCATCATAAAACATTTTTTTAACAGTGATTTGTAACAGTTTTAGAAAGCGGACTATTTTATGCTTCTATGGGTCGTTCTTTAGTGCAGGTACAATCGAACTATGTGATCGTTTCATTATGAGGATGAGTTACACATACTCAACGAAAAACATGTAAACATATGTTGGCCCATGTGTGAAAAGTCACACTCATGCCGCCCGTCCCTCTGTACAGTAGTTGAGTGTATGATGGATGGTCCTGTGAGAGACCATTTCACGTCTGAATGAAACCTGTCTTCTTTCTCCTCCCCCATTACTAGAATACTGTGATCACATTCAGACGAGATATTGGGTTAAAAATCGCACCAACCTCACAGGATAGGTGACAGATGACATTAATAAAAATCCTTGCACCATGGAGATTTTGGTCAAATTCAATGACGTATTTGTTTGCTTGGGCAGTGCGGGTTTATAGATTAACAGATACATAATCAGAAAATCGATACCAGAGTCAGAGCCTCAGCTAATCACTGATCCAAACTAAATTCAGTAAGAAATTTATCATAAAAAATCAATACCGCTGTCAAGAAATTAGTGTCTGTGTTCCTGTAGCTCCTTTGGTGTGTGTGTGTGTGTGTGTGTGTGATAAATTGTCCATTTGCATGAACAGATGGCCAGTTTTGTTAAAAGGCTGGATTTCTGTTACGAGTTGGCTGTGGTCAGCACTGCTACCAAGCAGGAAAAACAGAAACATGCCCACAGAAAAATAGCATCAAATTGTCACACAGAAATGTCAGAGACAGGTTTAAAGTAATTTAGAAACTATATTTCCATTCACCAGAGGTTTGTGTTAATTTAATACCACTTTTACGGGCCACAGGGTCACTAGTGGGACCATACGTGTGTTTGGAGGCTGAAACTGAAACAGAGGTTATTATGAGGAAATGTTAAAATTGCTTTCTTTATTAAGCATAATTCAAAATTCTGTAAGTTTGGTGTGAGCTTTTTCTTTTGAAAGAAAACACAACACATTTGTGCTGTATGTTGGCTCTCTTCTTGTAGCAGCAACAGTCCCTCCAGGCATCAATTTTTTAGTATCTGAATTGTTTATCTCAGTTTGTTTACCGTTTTTCTATCACTGGCTGCTTGAACGCACACAGATAATCACAGATTGTGTCTGCAGAGTTGCACAGTAGAATGGATTTGTTTTTGTTAGGTAGTCCGCAAAATGAACCACGGGGGGACTCCAGCAGCCAAATCAAAATGTCCTCTGCTTAAAAGAGGAGTGGGACATCACTTAGAGCAAATAATATGTCAGTTTTCTTTTCTTTAAATGGGGTGAGTTCAAGGAGAATGAGTGCTGGGAAAACAAACCGTTGTCAGTGGTGGTAAATAAAAAGCTGACCTAACTGCATGTTACCAAAACTACTGATTCAAAGTCAATACTGTGTATTTTCAATCAAATCTTCTTCAGCCTCCCACTTTGTGCCCTATGTGTGAACTCACATTATAAATATATATTTTATTGAATGACTGTACTGTACAGTATATTAAAGTTGGGTAAAGTGAGTTTTGGTAAGCTTAATCTCGTGTTTATTGGTGTTGTTCCTTGTTTTTCCTCGTACTACAGGAAAGATATATTATTACATGATATTAAAGATGCTCAATATACCCTCCACAAAGCAGCACATACACACTGGCACTGTAATCACCCGTCAGCCACAGCAGAAAAGTCTTTTCTTCTTCCATTTTCTCCCTTATTTGCCTTGATACCCTTGAAACTAAAACTAATCTAAAACTAACTAAAACTAAAACATGTGATCTTTTTAAATGTAACATGTTTTAATTATTTTTAATCATCATTTTTAATTTATTAGTTGATTTGGCAGTGAATATGCTCATTTGTCAGCAGACAAACCATAACTCTCAATGAGTTAGCCTACAGGGCTAAAATCCGCTGTCCTTGTAAACAAGGCATCCTAAAAATAAAACATGACTTATAAAATTAATACATGATGAATTTGCACAAGATAGTACACAAGCATATATTTGCACAGCACTTTAGTCATTGTAGACTATCAGAGGGCAAGTTATGGTGCATATATTTAATGTGTAATATGTAAATATATGTAAATACTGACATCATAAGTGAATCAGTGGCCATCTGGATCACAGCATTTTAGCAGTTGCTGAAGACAGACGGCAGGCAGGCATTGACGTTTTATTGAGCCGCCTGGCGAGCTACGCACAAGCGAATAAGCTGGTGATCATCACAGAGTTGAGTCCTGAGGAAAGGTGGTCTTCAGTAGCTTTGTCAGAAGGGTACTGCCAAGTCCATGGTGACCTTCATCACACACACCACCAACAACCCTCACAGTCCTCATCTTTTACAAATGCAGAGGCAGGTCATGGTGCTTTGTCCTTAACATAACCACTGATCCAAATTTCTTATTTACACCGCGAGAATGGACAGGAAATGATCTGAGCAGTGGCCTTGGTACAGGTCCCGTAAAGTCTATAAATAAACGCTTGTGAATGGAGGCTGGTACATTTGTGTTCATTGATGGTGACACTTTCTGCCAGGAGTGTGAATAATTTAATACCCCACATCCCCCCTCCTGTCCAGGCTTGTGTGTTAGAGTGTGTGTGTGTGTGTGTGTGTGTGTGTGTGTGTGTGTGTGTGTACGTGAGGGGAGAGAAAGGGCTAAAGATAAGTAACCAGAAAGACGGGCGATAGAGAAATCAAATGAGAGCATCAGCGAGTGACGGTGACACTCGGATACAAAAACAGTGAGAGACAAAGCGGGACAGAGATGAAAAGAGTCCTCTGTTGTTGTGCTCTGTTGTCATTATCCTCCATTGTTGAGAACAATAAGAGAGTGCTGCAGCAGTGAGCAGAAATTGGCCAGAGAGGGTGGAACAGTGATGTAGATGCCATTGTTTCCTAACTATTATTAACTCATTCTTCCCAAGATCTGCAAGGGCCATTATATCAGCCTGTACAGTAGCATGTTATTGGCCTGCTCAGTAATTTCTCCACTCTATAATTGTGCCTGGGTGTTCATTAAACTACTTGCATGTTAGTGCTTCCTGTGAAGATTAGAGCAACAACTAGTTATTGAGAAGGAGACAGAGAGAGATAAAGAAAGAAAGTGGAGGAAGGCAGGGAATATATTTGTGAATCTGTGGGAATGACTGAAAGTAGGTTACATATTTCCTGCCTTCAGTCTTCATCACTGTGTGTTGATTAAAGTTCAAAATCAGTCAAATTGGATGTTTGTGGGTCACAGGCAAAACCACTGAGCTCTGTCATCAGTGGGTTAGCATTAACGCATATTAGCAATGTTAATGTACAAACTGTTATACATGTTTAAAATGAATACATAGCATATAATAATTAGAAATGCATTTGACCATCACTACATGATGTTGTCAGTTTAGTGATTAACATATTACTCATTAAAAAGTTATTACTTTACTAATTACTCAACAGTAAGTAGTTATATTTCTGTAGTTACTCAGGACAGCTCCACCAAAGGTGCCTTTAAACAAATTCAAAGCCTCCACACTTACAAGTCACACCTTCTAACACACATGGAAATAGAAAACGAGACATTATGGTTTAACAAGCTGCTAGCTTAGAACAAGTGGGTAAAAGCACCAGCACTTCAGAAGTCCTCACCTCACAGTAAAGACTCACGGGGATTCACAAATCCTCTTTCTAAAGATAACCAGGTGATTCTGAATGTGGGTTTACCAACGGCTAACGTTAGCAAGCCAGTTAAAAGGACACGTCATGCATTTGGAGTTACCGGGCCGCAGCATAGAGATTAAGCGCCTCCCTACACCTCCAGCTCCTGCACCAGAGGGCAGAGATAACGAAACCTCCATCAAACTCCAGGTGAAACAGCAAACAAGATGACTCTCAAAATGTCAAAGTCACAAAGCGTTACTGTTTTTAGTAATTACTGCATTTCAAATTGTAATCCATTACACTCCACTCAAAAAGAATCACATTTCTATAATGCATTACTAACGGTAAGTATCGGCCCTTAAGTCTGATGTGTGTAGAGTTTAAGATCAGATAACAAGTGTGTGACCCTAAATTCTTACAGATTAACTCTCTGCAGTCACTCTGGCTGTGGATTACAACCAGGTTACATTTCTTGCAGTTAGGATATCTTTGATTGACACCAACACACAGAAAGAGAGATAATAGAGTCGAAGTCAGTTCTTATTTGATACCTAGAGCATTACTGAATATCCCTGCAAATCCCTGCAATGAAATACAAAAAGTCATATTCATAGTATGCACACAAAGTTTTGCTAAAAACAAATCCTACAATGCTTTCCCTTTGCTCAATGTGTAAACCTCTCAGTGGCAGTGATGACTCATACTGGAAGTGTCCAAAAATCTCAGTTAATTACTTGCTATAAATTCAGTGCTTACCATGATCTGTAGGGAATAGTGAATAAGTGAACGAGGAAGTGAGACTCAGAGTTGAGGTCCACCAAACTCTTTACACTTTACACAACTGTTCCTCGTACAACAAGCAGCAGGAGAGAGACTTTCTGTGTTCAGAGAGAACGCAAAGTGAATGTTCGCCTCACGTTACTCCAATGAGTTTGACTGCTGGATCATTTGTGTTAATTCGCCTTGAACAGCCAAAATACATTACTGTACATTAGCTGTAAACTAGCTAACAACAGATGAACTGACTGTGTCTGTGGGCGTTTGCCTCTGTGTTTGTATTCAGTTTGGCCTCTGACTGAACTCAGAACTCACCAGGAACCAGTTCTTTCTGTTGTTTCCCTGCAGATTCTCTCCTTTTCTTCTCTGAAGTACATTCATATAGCCTGCGTGCAAATTTTTCACTGAAGTTGAAACATTTTCAACTTGCACATACGTTAATGTGTGTCAATTCATGTCACCCCGGGCAGACACACATCTACTTGTGACTCACTGACTTTGTAAGTAATCACATGGCACAAAGAAATTGCTTTGCCTTCTGTCTGAATACACCATAATACTAACTAAATTAGACATAATGGACTAATACAGCAATAATGACTTAATCCTGCAACTAACTGAAATACAATGTGGAATTATTCCTACTAGGAGATGTATAAAGTACAACACTTTATTTGTAGAGTTTAACTATACAACATAAAAGCAACTGAAGTAAACCAAGCAGCTACAGTCACTAAGGTTACAAATAAACTGCAGCCTTCAGCTCAGTATGGTTGATTATTTTTTCAAATCAGTTAAACAGACATTTTACCTTTCAATGACAGTGGGGAATTCATACTCCTTCCACCAGCTTTTTGACATCCAAAGATTAAGAGACACAAGCATGAACTGTGACAGCACAAATACCAGAGCTGGAGCTACGCATCGACAGTGACGGCTTCACTGACAGACACATTAACTTGCTCAACCCCTGAGATTAAGCACTTCGCTTTATCTAAAAACAAGAAGAGTTTAAAAGCTCACAAGTCCACAAGTGAAAGTGAAGTATCAACACAGGAGAGTAAGTAAAGTAACTCAACACAACACAGATACGTCAGCGAATGATACAGCGTCATACAAACCTGCGCAAACGGTTAATTATTCATACCCGTTATTCTTTATTCATATTTAAACCATGGCCACTGAAAATCCTAGATTCTGATTGGCAGGAAGGTTAGGAGTAAAGACAGCAAAGGAGACTTAAATAAAGAGTTGGAGGTAATGTTACAAACATCAAAAAAGATCAATAGCTGTCATTTTAAAAGTGTTTGATTTTAGTGTGAATCTGGACATCCAAATCAAATCCAAATTAAAATTTATGTAATACAATTTACAAAATTACTTACACAAGTGCATGATTGACTTAATCACTTTGTTTGTTGACAAATGGCATTTTGTTGGCGAGTGTCTGCGTTATAAGCAGAATAATTTCCTCCAAGTTTGTTATCTCCATGATTGTAAAGGTTTTGTGAAGGCAAAGGTTCTTAGCCCCTGCATGATCCATTGTCATGAAACAGACAACCTGTCGGATATTTTCCCTTAAAAAAAATGATACTAACAGTTACGTCAGAGCAGGTGCTTCAGACATACATTATTTGTAAACAGGAAGTTAACATAACAGTGTTAAAACTCTGCAATGATGATTTTGGCAAGGCAAAAAACAACCTATTGTTACATTTACACCATCTAACGGCTGTAGTATTACACTCCAGAGTGACCCATAGGGGTGTAATATGCCGCTTTCCAAAATCATTACAAATTACTGTTAAAAATAATTAAATTTTATGGTGTGACAACGCTGTGGTTAAGATCTGGTTAGATTTAGGCACAAAAACCACTGGGTTAGAGTTAGGGAAAGATCATGGCTTGGGTTAAAATGATCACTTGAAACATGATTTATACCTCCTTAAAGTTACGCAAACTTTGTTGTCATGGCAACAGCAAACAAAACAAAAAAAGCCCTGACTTGCGGTTGGAAACATGACACTCATTGGATACGGGAAGCGAACAGTTGTTTCCTGCAGCAAAGTCCCTTTTTTGCCATCTAACCATCCACCCATCCTGCCTCCATCTAATAAGGCAAAATCATCTTATCAAGTCACCCACGTCATAATTCATACGGCCACTAGAAGACATAGACATAACTATGGGTCAATTTGCCGGCCTGAATTTTAGACCTATACTGTCGTTTTTCTTGTGAGGATGGGCTGCTATCACTGTATGTATAAACGTATCCACAACTCATGTGTAAAAAATTTTCAATAGTATTTACCAAAAGATAAAATATACTTTTGAGTATTTAGAGAGTGGTGCTACTTTAAATGTGTCCTTGGTTTGATGTGGGTGAACTTTAGCCAGAGTTTATTCATCTCTCATAATCATCAGTTTTAAACTGAGCTACTGCATTAACAATAACATTAAAGTCACAGAAATAAGCCATGGTTTCCTTCAATATTTAATTAATGTGACACTATGGGACATGCAGTATCTTGTTTAGCATTCTGCCACGACAAAATATATTTCCTCATACAGTTTAGGTTTTTTTTCATTCCAAGAAAACATTGAATGCAATTATCTGTTGCTCACACGAATATTAGCATCAATGAACAAAGAAAAAGTTAAATTAAGTCGCTTTTTTGTATGAATGGCATTATTAATGAGAGGAGTAGTTTTTCTATATCAAATTACCTTTTGGTAGAAAGTCTATAATAAGTGTATTGCACATTTCAGATATGTGTCCTTCGCCCAAGAGTATGTGCTTTATTCAATTTTCCTCTGTGGTGTCAGATTTCATGTGTGTGTGTGTAAGTGTGAGTGTGAATGTGACTGTGTGTGTGTGTGTGTGTGTGTGGGGGTGTGTGTGTGTGTGTGTGTGTGTGTGTTGCAGCGCTTATGTTTTGCTAAAGCAGCAGTGAGGTAGCAAATTAAGCAATCCCCACTTGGGTAAAGATCACAGGAACAATATTGGCAATCTGCAGTGAACAAGCTGAACCTTTGGCCTTTGGAGCTTCAATTAAAGGAAGTATTTTCCCCACTTTCATTTTAAAGTGTTCTTGATGTGTTGTGGGTGGCAGAGTGAGTTGAGTAAAGGCCATTCACAGTCTTTTTTCTTTTTCCTTCTTGAGAAATGATTTACTCTTACTCCTTTCTTTCTTCTCTCTCCAATGACTCAGTGAATCTAATTCATCCAACATTTTCCACATACTGTGTTTCAAATGAGGAGAGTCAAATGGTTTGTTATATAATACTACACATTGTTCTCTTGTTACTATAATTTGTTTTGATGTCCTGTAGACTACTCTTTCTGAATCCCTCTGTGAAGCTCCCATATTAAATTCATTGTATTGAATTTATTGATTTTAGAGACGAACACCGGCAAAAGATAACTTTAAAATCCCCTCAAATTTTACAGCTAAAACTAATTTTAAAGTGAAAACACTAGCATAAAAAAAGGAGACAGTGTCAGCGTCTCCTCTTCTGAAGCTGCAGGACGCCAGCTAAACCGCCTTACACTAATCCAGTTAGCGCTCCCATAATTCCTCTTTGTGCTAAACAGTTACAGCAGTCATCAGCCATACAGACATTCAATCTACTCCCCTCTCAGGTCATATGTCTACACTGCCAAGGTCCCTGCAAGGAAACAGCAGAGACGTACAGTATACATTGTCCAATTACACACGATATACTAACTGCATACTGTATGAACTAATTGTCACTGTGTTTGTAATTAATTCAAAACATACATCAATGGACACCAATTGTGACACATTAGTGTGACAGAGTTTTAGAATACATTTTGAAATTTGTCACGTTCCAGCATCAACACCAACATACCCAAACCCTGTTTAGAATTTGTTTGTAGTACAGAGTTTGGGCACAGCTCTTATGTAATCAAAATGTAAATTCTCATTGGCCTGCTGGGAGCTGTGAAGGGCACTGCAATAAGGTGTCATGTAACAAAAAGCATGTGTAAAAGATAATAATTGGAAAAAGGTCATAGAGTTACGAAGTAGGAGTGTTTTAAATTCCCATTTCATTTTATTATTTAACATAGAAAGACTGGACTCTCCTGGATAATATTAAGTCTCTACAGGTTTATGTTATGAACACCAGTTTAATTATCTCAACTTTGTTTCTGAGAAATCAGTTTTGTCCATCAGTTTGTCATGGTCAACAGTTCAAAACACGACATGAGTCTCAGCTGTTGTTGCTATGGGGAAGAAGCCAGTCAGAGACATGATTCAAAACACTTTGTTGTTGAATTTGTGATTGTTAATTATATTTAGAATCCAAAACTGAATTGATTTAAGCTGTAAATGATCTTGTCAGTTTTCTCAACATTGTAATCTTTAGCTTCCACACACACGTAGCAGCACACAACATGGTGATTGGATGTTTTTTGCTGAAAGGCACTTTGGTATTCATAGTTTTTATGTACACAAGCTTGCACCTTTGCGGTTTTATCATAAAAACCAGATATGTTCTAATGCAGTTGTTGATCTTTTGTACTGAAGATCCAACCAGGAGAGTTTCATGCCAATCCGAGTGGTAGAAGTGCTCTGATTGTGAGTCACGTATCATTGTCTGTGGGGAAAATGAATGGGACTTTTACTTCTGCAACCGGGGGCATCTGAAATATCTCCTCCCACTGTGAAATGCTTATTTTTCCAGCACTTGGCCTTTATCTGCGTTTTTACGGGATGAGTCAAAGCACAGCCGATATAACATAAAAAAGCAGAGTTGTCATCAATTTTCTAAAAGAGGACAAGTCACAGGAGGAGGTGCAGCCTCTTCAAGATGCTGTACCTCCAAGACAGAATTTTAAAGTAGAAGCTGATAAGCGAATAACCTACAAATAAAATCAATGTGAACAACCAGGGCTGCATGTATAAAAGCACCTTGATGAGAAACTGACCCCTCCAGGAAATATGTTGGACAAAATGCTATCTAATGTTGACATCCTGCATTCTGTGGCTTAAAGGCCTTTACACACCGGGGACGTGACGTATCAACAACTCAAAAATGCGAAATAATCGTCTGCGAATAGACGTGAGGACAGAGGAATTTAATTCATCAAACGGGACGTCCTCGCTCACCCTGCTCAGTGTTGACAGTTGAATTAATTAACACTAAGATTATAAAGACGTTGTCCTTGAGTTGATTGTCTTTATAATTTTTGTGTCCTTTGTCATACAGTACAGGGTGATGAGAAACACAAACAATTAACAGGTCCATCATTGATATTAGGAGTTCTGGCGTGACGTCCATTCTGCACAATATGATTGGTTGATGCCTTTATTCTGAGCAAAAGCGCAGAAAAAATTTCATTGTGTAATATTTGCGTTCTGTGTGAAAGTACTCATGACAAAAACGACAGTTTGAAAAAATATATTGACATGCAAATTAATCGCACACACAAAAAAAGGCCCTCATGTGTAAAGGCCTAAAGTCTGTCTATAACGTGACTGATGAAATCATTTCTTCATGATGGAAAATGTCTGATCATGCATTTTGGGTGCGATGAGTACCAGTGTCACAAAGCCTTTTGATGGCTGCCACGTGAGCAGCCACATTTATCAGTTAGAAAGAGGGATGAGAGAGAAAGAGAGAGAGAGAGAGCGTGACCGACAGCTGCTCGCCTGTCTGACAAGCTCTGAGTCAGCAAACTTCACTTGGCACTCAGCTACGCGTAGCAATTCCAAAACTGTTACAGCATTACAAGCTTATCAGAAGGAGCCAAAATATCATGTCTGATGAACTGAAAATTCATCGAGGGGCAGCGCTGTGTTGAACCTGTGCTGCTTTTGGATGCTTGTAGACCTGCAACAAACTAAGCAGCCATGTAGAACCATGAGGTTTAGTGTAACATATGCCAACACAGCACTCCTGTCATACAACAGGGATGTGAATGAATCCAAGCTGAACAGAAGTGTGCTTGCCTGAATATTTCAAATTAATTGGGGTGCAAGGAGCCACTATTGCAAGAGGAAACAAGTAATTGCAACATTGTTCACAAAAACCTTTGATACACAAAAACACACAGGAATATAAAAAGCTATGTGGTACCCACCCACCATCCACACAATTGCTGACATCAACAGAGGAGGTACATCAAACAGCAACAGGTATTATCACAAGATGGCCAAAAGCACTCACCACACTCATGAGGGTCGATCACATCGCCTTTGCAGAGAGGGCTTAGCCTGTTCTCCCTCTCTCTCTTTCTTTGTAAATGGTACTTTTTAAAAAAAATCAGTCTTTGCTCTCCTGCTGCTTCTATCGCTACAACCTCTCACTGAGGCTCAGGGTAGAGGGTATTTGGCTTGTGTGTCTGTGTATGTGTTTGTGTGTATGTCTTAGTGTGCCTAATCCCTGCTGAGTAGAGTGGGTGCTAGGCAGCAAATGCTCACTGGAGAGTTAGACACACAGAACAGAGGTTACAAGGGGATTTGTTACGCGGCGGTGCCCTTAGGCCTTGCAAGGGTCCTCGTTGTTAGATTTATAGAATTATAAAGACCTATCAAGCATTACAGAATCATTTGTAAGTGTAAGCCTTCTATAAAGCACCGATAATTTATAATGACAGTATCACACAATTTCAGAGGAAAGTATTTGCCCACGCTTGTCCTCATACATTGAACACATCATTCTGTGCTGAGACTGAGCAGAGTGGGTGGTGAGGGCTGACTGTCAGTCATTTTAAGCTAAATGCAGTCTAGACAAGTAGCTATTCATCTTAATGTTACTATGTAAGCAATACTCCCAGCTCGACCAGCACATAGGCTGATTGATGGTCAGCCTATGTGCTGGTCCATTTTAAGCCTGGACTGTATATAGAGATGGACATTGTGAGGTGTGATGTCATCCATTGGTTTGCATTGGGGCTGGTTGGAACCCCCGAGCTGCTGCTAATGGTCAGGGTCATAATCAACATTTGGAGCCAGGACCTTCCAAATAAGGAGTGGAAGTGTTGCCTTTCACAGTCTGGAAACATGCACCGCTACCTTGGACAGAAGCTAAAGCTAGCTCACTGGGAACACTGTGCACTGCACACTTGGGCTAAGATTAGCTTCATAGGCTAAATTGTGCTAACAGAGCAGGGTCTTGTTAGTTTAACTCATTAACCACAAACACAGTACAACTGCATGTTTGGAGAAAAATCACTGTTCATTCTTCAAACAGAATTTGAAAGTTCAAGACAGCAGGAATCCCGTAGGTGGGTAGAGCAGCACACATGGCAGATATCAAAGCTACTATAAGTCTTAAAATTTTATTAACAGAGCAATAATTTCCAAAATGACCATCAGCTCACTTATTAGGGGGCTCAAATTTAGCAATTGGAACCAGAATGACTCATTGAGTTGTGACTGTGATTGACTTTGTATTTCTAGAGAGAAGTTGATGCTTTTTGAATGGGAGTCAGTTGGAACCGGGGATTTTTTGGAGAAAGCACACTTACACTTCAAAGTACTTCTGCATTGGCTTCAGCCTCCAGCATTAGTAGTTGCCACTTGAATTTAACCCCCCATGTCAAGTCAGAGGACTCACATGCATCCATGCGAACTGGCAAACTGTACTCACAAAAAATGAAGCTGTCAATTCTAAAATCATGTCACTGTTTTCACTATAGAAACAAGTAAAGCCATTCCTGCAACTAATCTACTTACTGCCCATTCTTATTCTATATGCTTGGTATGCTCCAAAAAGTCAGTCTTGGCAAAATATGTCTGAATTTGATTCTTTCTGCTACACTTCATAGTAACACAGAAGCAGTGTATTCAGCTTTGGCAAAGCGATGACTTCATGGAATAATTAGAGCACGTGGATGTATGTACAGTAGAGTAGTCCATCCCTGTACTCAGGCACACGTTATGGTAATGAAGCTGACAGAGCTAATTGGATGTGTTTGTATTTTTTCCAAACAATGACTCTGCTGACAACGGTCCAGCTTTAATCAGCCACAAACACGTGTGTAAATGACATCAACACACGGGATGTAAACAATAGTTTATTCCTTTGTCCAGCTCTCCAGGTCAAGCCATTCCTAATGAATGCTCAGTTTCTCTCACATACACTAATACACATGCACCATGAAGTTAAGTCTAAGTAGATTAGAGGGCCGTATGATGAGCTCTTAACAGGACTAGTCCTCGACACAGAGGCCAGCGGAGCACAACAACAAGCCCGAATCTTGACAAGATGCCAAACTCTACTCTGCTTTTAGGGATAGTGATAACCTGAAGAGGACAGAAGCTGGCTTGTGACCAGTAGGTGGAATGAACAAACCCTGGTCTCTGCTCTCTTACAACAGCCATCATTGTGTCCTTGAAGAGGGTATTTGACCTCCAAATGCTTCACCGTGTTGCACAGCAAAATGCAGCAACACTGGGGCTGTATTATATTAAATGCTGCAGAAAAGATGCATTTACATAAAGATTACTTCCTTTAATTAGATAAACATGGCAAAGAATATCACAGCAACATATATCCCTCACAGGTCCAAACCGTCAAAACTAGAATAATAAAAATAAGATAGAATAAATAGAATAATCTCAGTTGTTTTCCTTTTTTTTTTTTTTTTTTCAGATGTTTGTTTATTTTCCCTCTGTAGGTGGACGTGTAGACCTGAGACGTGCTGTGATATTATCAATCATATTTCCCAAGAGAGTGAAGCCAAGAACTATTTCAGCCTTTGTTTAACCAAGACTGTTGACTGAGGTCAAATTCGTATCAACAGCAACAGAGAATAGCAGCATTTGCTGAGAGTGAAGGACGGTTAAAAACACACACACACACACACACACACACACACACACACACAAATACCCGGGGGCTATACTACTACTATCACATATGCTTGGCCTGTGAGCAGCTGGGTTATCTGGGTGTCAGAGGATCTCAGTTGCAGCCTTTTTTCACCATTGCAATCAAAAACAAAGCTTCTTGTTCAATTTCCCCCTTAATCTCAATGTTTCCATTCTAGAGCTGCACAAAAATTGATTGCACCAGAATGAAAATCAGCAACTGCTAATGCTAATAACAGGGTCAATCAAGCAGAATGGGCTTTACTTCGAGGTAATGGGGCATCTTCAAAGTGACCAAAAGTAAAATAAATAAATAAATAGAGAATTTAAATGATTTGTTCTGTAAGTTCTGCTTAGAGTCTACCATAAAGCTATGCAGATATTAATCCTTCATATAGATTTAATCACATGTGCACACACACACACACACACACACACACAAATGCAGTTTCCTTGGCTGTTTAAATTGGACTATGGCATACAGCCATCAGGGATGAATACATTTTTGGAGAGCACAAAGTGTAAACACTCTACATTGTCTCTGTATTGAAAAAAACTAAAGATGTAAGTTCTTTTTGCTGTAAACATATATAAAAAATCCTCCTTTCATGGATGAGTCAGAAGATGTGCAAGGAGTCTTTTCCAGCTGGCTTCTTTGCTGCTTAGGAGACACAACAACATGTTTTCTGTGTCTCAGTTCCGAGGCTAAATTCCCTGGCGTCTTCTGAAACTCACACACCGATGTGGACAGATTAATTGGGTTTAAGTGCACCTTGTTGACCCCGCATGCACTTGTGTCTTGTCTGACCAGTGAGACTGCTCTCGCCACCTCTTGACCAACAATTAACGCATCGTCTGAGCAGGTGTCTTGCTGCCCTGACTGGTCTCTGAGACCAGTCAAGACTAGTTTGAATGGTGCCAGGAATTCAATGAAAAGGAGTGATGTTGTTCAGATGTAGAGAACCATGAAACCATGACAGCACACAGGTGATTCACATCTTTACTGCTAGTGGCCTGAAAATATACTGTACATTTATTGTGCAATAATGCAAAGATTCAATTATAGTATATCTAATAATAAAACCTTAGCCTTTTTTTTTTAAATAACTCTTGAGAACATCAAATAATGAATGCTATATTTATCTCAAATAAACATTCACATTGGGGCTGCAACTAAAAACCATTCCACAGTTATGTTAAGGTGTGGGTCTACTGTTTACTGTTAATTGTGATTTCATTGTTTGACATGGCCATTCATAGATTGAGTATACAGCTACTAGAAGATTTGGCATTTGATATTTGGCCTGTGCTGCCAACCAAATCTCACAAAACAAGTCTGTTGCAGTCATGCTGGTCAGGTAAACACACTGTAGCAAAACAAATGGTGCATCTGGGAGACGCTCATCAACTCATGAAGTCAAACCTCTCAAGGTTTATCACCAGGAGCTCTAAAATGGTAAAGAAAGCATTAATAAATCACTGGGACAAATTCCTTGACTACAGTACATGCCATGTCATGTCCGTGGGCCTACAGTGGATTGTGGGATAGCGGGCGCTATACACTGGTTGTGTCTTCCAGTATCAGGCCAAAGGAGAGCGCATTCCTCTAATTGTTGATCCATTATGGCACTTTGAGACAAAACTTTAAATGACCCCAATCCCTATAATCATTTCATTACAACAAAAATTTGTTTTTTCTACAAGAATACTTGATGAATAAAGGAAATTAGTTCACTGGCTTGGCTAATGTGTGGGCATTGTATCGCTATTTGGCTGTAAAATTCTGCTTAAAGGCATAGCTTTCCATTTTCATACAGATTATCTTCACAGCTGGGCCCATGTAACTGCACACCATTTCTCAAAAGTCCTGTCCTCACCATGAAAGTGCCAATCTGAACAAAACCCTGGTGACTCTGGATGGCGTGATGACTTATAACAACAGATTATCTTTCCAAAATCTGGCCTGATCTAAAACCATTTAGAGGTTTAGTCAGAAAGCTGTGTTTCTCAAAAATGAATATAGCTAAGGGCCCTCTTATCTGGCAATCCAAATGGGAGCATGTGTCAACACAAAGGACGCGTTGTTCTGTTATTTCCATTTTATTCAAGCTTTATCTAACCAGACAGGTCCATTAAGATTTTTTGATATGTAATTGATCCGTTCACACCGGAGACATTCAAGTTTAAAGAAGGGTTCTTTATCTCTTGTCTTGTCTATGAAATAAAAAGGACTTCTGTCAATACAGGAAAAGGAAACAGTTGAAAACAGCCACACTCAGACCAAAACACTCCTCGACCTCATCATCCACTTCATCTGCTGCAGCCCCCGCCTGCAGTCTCTTTCTGTTAAGAAAACCTATCAGACATCCGTCTTCTACTGCCCAGAGGGATAACACACACACACACACACACACACAAACACACAGGAAGAAAGTTAGGGGAGTCACAATGGGGGAAATGAGGAGAGGAGACAGAGGGAGGGAAGGATGAGAGGGAGGAGAGAGACAATTGAATACTGGAGGAGGAGATGAAGAGCATCAGCACCACAACAAAGCAGCTGGGTGCATACACACACACACACACACGCACACACACACACACACACACACACGTACACACAAGGGAAGAAAGTTAGGGGAGTGACAATGGGGAAAATTAGGAGAGGAGAGAGAGGGATGGAAGGATGAGAGGGAGGAGAGAGACAATTGAATACTGGAGGAGGAGATGAAGAACATCAGCAACACAACAAAGCAGTTGGGTACACACACACACACACACAATGTCAAGATTGCACAGTAAATTAGCTGAGGGAAGCAAATATAAACATAAATCATAAAAGCTTTTTTCAACTGATTTCATGCTGACTTTGGCAGCACATCAAATATTAGCAATGTCCTAAATGATCATTTCTGATGCTATGGTTGCTGTGTACTTTTATTTTGATTATTCTGTTGTTAAAGATACCATTTCTTTGAGAGCTGCTCTTTTTTTAATCTGTTCAGCCAACCATGGTGTCTGCTATTGATTGTGCAAACTTCTGATCAAGTTTCAGTTTATTCCAAACAAACCTGTGCATCCCTGCTCTCCTCCTTGTTGCAAGAGACATTAAAAACACAGCTTCTGACGCATGTAGGATTTCTAATAAAAACAAACTGGTATATGCACATAATAGAGCTCAACAAATAAGACAAGAAATGCCCTAAATGATTCTTCCCTTTAAGTATTTAAAGGTCTCCTCTAAACATTATATGTTTGTAGACATATGGAAATACTGTGCTTTGTATAATAATTCATCTGACATGTATTTTAATTACTTCCTTAAAAAGTACTATAAATGGCTTCTACTCCTTCTCCCTCATTAAAATCCAAAATCTATGAATATGCAAATATGGAGGCTTCACGTTTTGTGTAAGTTGCATACTGAACCATAATTGGCTCCAAAATTGTCACAAATCATGCTCGTAAGTGTGCGCCTTAAACTTAGATTTAAGATGAGCACTGAGAAAGTTTCCTCCTTCAGCAGATGAATGTGAAAACAGACATCTAGTGTCAAACTCTGCACGTACATCATTCTGCACAGTGAAGCTCAAACATCCAACTGGTGTAGGAACAAGAAAAAGAGATTTTTGGCTGGAGGGGGACTTTAAATCACTTGAAATAGTTCAACCAGTAAAGGTTGAGTATGAGGAACATGCACAACTTAATATAAGATGCTGTGTTTGAAATGAAAAGTCACCTATGGAGGATATCACACTAACTGTGCATTTTTCTATTACAGAGGCCACACACACACACACACTCATGAAGGGGACTTAGCTCTGGTGCCATGACTCCACTTGTCAGCAGCATGTTTCTTGTGAACGACTTTGATATCCTGCTATACTTCTTTTTAATTTACAGCATGTTTTTCTCTGAGCTATCAGCTTGCACATTCTGCACTGACTCTCCATAACTCAACACATTCCCACGCCACAACGATGACTGCTTAGCGGCCCATATTGTCTCAACCTCCACAACAACAGCCTCTGTCTCTAATTCACATTCAGCATCAGGAGATGAAAGCATCACACTGCAGCTGAAGCTAATTGGATAGATGAAGGGGATGGTGACTTGAAGGAGGTGCTTTTCCAATAGTGATCCATAATTCCATAGTGATTTAAAAAAGGAAACTAGCATGTAGGTGAGAGTTATGAACGGTTTTGGAAATTGGGACAATTTTTACTGTATCAAGCATTTTCCTCCACATCAGAGCAGCCAGTAGTGCAACGACACGGACATGAACCCAGATCAGCTTGCCAACTGCCAACTGTGTGTGATGGAGCATCAAGCCAAGCCAGAAGCACTGCAGCCAGATTGAAACTGGGTCTCTCTTGTGGTGGGCAACTGCTTTTTCTTCATCGCCACCCAAACACCACTTTTTCTTTTTTTCCCTCTTTTTGTGCGTAGACACACTCAAACAGCACATGCACACTGGATTTTACTGTATGAAGGCACAGCCAAAATCCTAAATTGCGTCTGTGTTGATTTGCTATTTTGTCAGATGACTCACCAAAAGAAGAACATGCAAAAAGTACAAAAATCAGTCTTGATTGTAGGAAAACTGTGATTTTTACTGAAATTTTACCGTTTTGACAAAACAAGGTTCTCAGGATGTGGCCACGTTGAGGCAAGTGCAGGGAAAGAAGGAAATACAAACAAAAGGAAAGAGAGGCAAGAGCAGGAGAGAGGGAGTGTAAGACAGAGGAGGAGAAAGGAAGTGACTCACACGCAGCATCTTTTAAACTGTGGGGGAGAAAGAAAGGTAAACAGACAAACAGAAAGTCTATGAAAGGAATCAGGGAGAAAGAGTGAATAACAAAGCGAAAGGTCATGGCTATAATTGGGGACATTCATCATGGGACAGTTTTAGGAGTAGGTGTTATGTGCCATCCATCCATTGAGCCACTGTCTCTCTGAGTGGCTGTTGATAAGCCGCTGCCTGGAGCCCGGCCAGCGACGGGCCTCTGCCCATTTACTGCTGCATAAAGCTTCAAAAGCTGTTTTCAAACACTTGATAGTTTATAACAGCATGGAAAATGTGTGCCGTGTTGGTATACAAAGTTCCAGTGGCCTGTTGTTCACACTACCCAAGAGTATGAACAACATTGTATGGAGTTTGCATGCAACTTTGACCGAAATATTGATCAAATGATAAATACTGCCCCATAATTCTTTGAGAAACTAAAAGATTTAGTTTTCTTTTAATATCTGTTGAGCCTACATCAAAACACAGTGGCAGGTTAAGACCCCCTGTCTCATACACTAAACAGTGCCCTCACTCTTTTATCCCACAGGGGATACGACAGAACAACCAGAACTTTGTGAGGAAGTAAATTGGGATTTTAATTTATTTTACTTCTATTTTGTTGTTTGGGTTTTTTTGAAATATAGGTTTAAGTGTTTTTTTATTTATGGTTTACTTTATTTCCTGCATTTTCCAGCATTGGTTGATTAGGAGCACTGTAATTCAAGGATTTAAAGAGGATTCAAAGGGTTTATTGTCAAATGCAGAAATAAACAAGTTATCAATGCAATGACATTCTTTCACAATGTCTCTACATGGTGCCCATTACCCTGGTGTCAATTACTCTATTTGAAATATATACTAGAAACTATGTTTAATAAAGTATTTAAAAATATTTGTAGCAAATATACAGACACACAAACACACATTCATATCCACCAACCACTCACATACATTCATCCATACTGAGGTAGACGAGGTGATAACAGTTGTGCTCAGAACAGTATAAAAAGTATGTGCAAAATGGCAGGAGTGTGAAGAGGTGGTGCCGGGGGTGGGTGGGGTTCTTTGATGGTGTTATGGGCCCTTGTGAGGACTCTCTGCCAGTAGATATCCTGCAGTGATGGGATGGGTTCCTGTGATGTGCCGGGCTGACTTGATCACTCTCTGCAGGCATATCCATGTTCTTATGGATGAATAAACTGAACCTTTGAACCTTTGAAAAAGGTAAATGTAATACAGAGAAAAAAGTGTAAAAAATATATATAGACTAATGTGTTCACACACAATTTAATTTAAATTATGTATAATGTCTGCACAGAAGCTGAAGGCCACAATAACAGGGATAAAAACTGAGAAAGGAGAACCCGCTGCTGGAGGTGGTACAGGGTCATGGATGGATCCAAACATATCACATCAATCCTCCATGCCTGAACGACTCCCTGGAGGATGCAGCAGAGAATTTGTCTCCACTGTAGTCACCTACAGTAAAATGGGAGCCGCTAAAGAGCACCAGCCAAGAGTGTTGCATATGGGGTAGAGAGAGAGAAAGAGAGAAAGAGGAAAGCACATGAGAGAGAGGAGAAAAAGAGCAAAAGGCATTAGAGAGAAACTGGAGAGAAAAAAGGAAGAGACAAGAAAGACTAGAGAGAGGAGAGACGCAGGGGAGCGACAGGAGGGGAAAGAGAGGGGTGCAACACGATTGACAAAACATTTTACAGGCCTTTCTCTCTATAAAGTATAAACACATAATGTAGCGGTCACCTTTTGGATGCAGTTTTTATGTTTTCATGAACCCTAAGGAATCACTATGCTCCAGCTAAATTCAGGTTGCTTCCAACAGTTTCTGTAACTTTCTGAAAGCAGCAACATGCCCATTTCACACATGATTGGCCAGGTGAGTGAAGGTAAAAAAAAGTAGGAAAGATTTGAATTTCCTTTTCATGATTTCTTTTTTTTAATTCCAAACATAACTACCAATGTCACATTTCAAATACTCAAATGAGTGCAACACTATGAATGCTTTGTCTGACAGTGTGCGTCATTATCCTTGTATTTGAAGGATTATCACATCACGTTCTTTATACTCATGTTACCTTCATACCTGCTACTTACATAGTTTAATCATAAAGTGATGTTTTTATAATGTGCTGACCTTCCTTTTAACTCTAATATATTATTCACAAAATCAACACTGTGACTGCGAGAGAAGCTGCATCAGTCTCCTGAGAAGTGATCTCCTGCAAGTTCAAAAAGATCATGTGAGAGTCTGCAGATTATCCTGCATCCTGTGTACTTTACAGTATATTTGCATGACGTATTAGTACGTATAATGTACTAAACAGATGTAAAGGTCCAATTTTGCACAGGTACATGCTGACAAAAACCCACAAACCTGATTACTATCTCTGAATAAGTTACATCAAAGTACAAAAATAAAGAGCCAAAACACAGAAAATTCTCCTGGTTGCAGATGTACTTGCTCGCATGAGAAGACTTGCTCGCATAAAAAGCAAGAGTCAGTGCCAGCTGAGCATACGGTGGTGTTTGACCTTGGCGATGGCCCTGAGTGAGTTCATGCATGTCTAGTTGAGGCAGTGATGGTCACACCCTTGAGGAAAGTGATACAGTTATATGGTAAAGGCAGGGCTGCCAACACATTAGAAATGTACAGTAGGTCCATTATAGAGACAAACATGAACAGTGAAGGCTTACGTGCTATCCGTGCAACTAAATCCCCCCAAAAATGTGAAATTTCTACAGAAAAAAGTATTTGTCCATTTTTCTAATTTCTCTTTGCCAGTTCGGTGTTCTGTAACCATTTTGAGTCGTCCTCTTAACCTTTCTGTCGGCTCTCTCTGCGGGATTGCAGTTCTACAGGCTTTTTCACAGCAAATGTACACTGGTCTCAGTAGAGCCAACCAATAAAGTTTTGTAACATGGGCTCAGACGAACCACTGGTGTGCACAGCAGGGAGGGCTGGACTGGTCCTGCTGTTTTTGTCCTTTTAGTTCCTTTTTATATTTAAAGCTACTATAAGGAACTTTTAACTGCTTATGAAACAGTCTCATGATGCCTCTTTATGACCTACATAAGCAAATGAGACCATGAGCCAGAAGATTGGCTCTGTTCAAAGGGCAATTATAAAGCATTAACGCAGTATTTTCTCTATATGCAGGCCTGGCAACTCCCAACACTATGGTTCTCCTTGCCAATGCAAGTTAAAACACACTATTTATGTTCTACAGTAATATTGCAGCGGAAGTGTCAGTCGCACAGAAGGATGTTCTTTAACCTTTTTGAAGAGTTTGAATTGGTCGGCAATGAGCATTTATAGAAAACGTGACATTTGCAACATTTTCATCGTCCCAGTAAAATCAGAGGAAATTGTTTTTTTTTTCCACACTAAATGAGAAGCTTCTGAAAAACAAGACTAACTCTAAATGCACACTCCGAGCTGTGTGAGACTCTACTCAACATGCTCACAATGACTATGTGAATACACTGATATTGAGCAGGTATAATGTTTCACCCATTTATCATGTTATCATGCCATAATTTGCTAATGAGCACTAAACAAAGTACAGTTGAGGTTGATTGGAACATCATTAGTCTCGCATGTATTAAATGCATTTATAAACAAAGGTATTGAACACATTACAATAGGGCTGCAACTAATGGTTATTTTTATTATTGATTAATCTGCCAATTATTTTGTCTATAAAATGTCAGAAAATAGTGAAAAAGGTCTGTTATAATTTCTCAGAGCTCATGGTGACATCCTCAAAAGTCTTGTTTCAGTTTGAAATCCAAAGATATTCAATTTATTATCATGTATGACACGGAAAAGCTTCAAATCACCACATTTAAGAAGCTGCAACCAACACATTTTTAGCATTTTGGCTTTAAAAAATTACTTAATGATTATTTGATTATCAAAATAGTCACCGATGTCTGCCTACCAGTATTGCTATTCCTAGAGCTGAACGCAAACATGACTAATAGAAACCTCCAAAGCAAAATTATAATGCTCCTCTTCTGCTGCACTTAAAAACAACGCTTGGTAACTTGGTGACTAGGGTTTGAGAGACCAAATGCAAGCTGTTGATATTAAGACTGTGAATCTTCTCGCAATGCATGGATGATTTCATCACAAAATCCAGCACCGAGAGACTCCATGCCAGGCGGAAAGAGGAGGGATGAAGTGTCAATGCTGCTGTCCTGAATGATTCGCAGAGCATCCTTCAGTAAAATGGCTTGAATAGCACTTTTCAAGTTTAATGTTTATTTAATCAGGATGGTCTTTTGAGACCAAAATAACAGCAGAATTATGTCACATGAACAAACGTGACAAACAAACATTCATTCAAGGAAGAGTAAAGATAAGAGGGAAGCATAAAAGACTTTGATGCAAAGAGAAAGAGAAACAGGGAAAACACCATTTCTCAACAAAAACTGTAACTCAACTGTAAGTATAACGCGACAATTCAAAAATCAAATAAATTTGACATTTTTCTTCCCATCATGCTTCTGAATACCCTGAGCATTTTTGGTATTTTTGTATATTTTCAAACTATCACGCCAAAGATAAATATTTTATGTATTCTGCATTATGCAAATCCATTTCGACTGTAGCAGAGCAACAAACACAATGAAAAGTCTTTGCTGCTGGAGCTCTTTTGGGTCAAGCAGTAGAAATAAGAGTGAAAATTTCAAACCAGAACAAGGCCAGGGCTACTGGGACTCAGCACCACCTAAAGAGTGCACACTATAATTTGACTAAGCTAACTCCACTGTTGTTTACTTTACATTTCTTTCTTAAGAGAATATTAAAACCGTAAAGACAAATCAAAGAAGGATCTAGTGAGGCAAAATCCCAGTGTGAGGGACTTCAATCACCTTTTAAGACGGACTTAACTACAATGAGAGGACACACTTTCTCTCACACATACACACACAAAAAAACAGCCCAAAGTCATTTCTAGCTCCTTGAAACTAAATCCCCTTTTTGAAAATATTTAAATATTGTGGGTCAAGAGTTTTTCTGGCGTGAAGAGCAGAGCAGGTTTTGGAGTCTGGTTTGTACAGTGCAAAAAAATAATCCAGATTCCACACCTGTTTGTTGCTATAAATAAATAAATAAATACAGATTCATGCTTCATTATGTGTGTCTTTCCGTCTTTTGCTTTTAGGTAAAGCCACAGTAGGAATAAGGATATCTAAAAATGCATCTAAACCACAAAGCAAAGAGGAAACTTAAAAGAATTTTTCCACTCACCTAATTGATGCTGCAGATTTGTCCTGTTTGCCAGAAGTGGATGTTTGTAGATGGTGATTGGGCCTTTCTAGGGGGAAAAATAATATTACTAAGACTAACAAACTTATTCAGGGCTGAATATATGAATATTTGTAGAGATTAAATTTGGCATCTAACACCAAGCTCCACACAACAGAGATTGGGGAATAATAAATACAGATGGACTTAGAGCCAAAAGAAGGACAACAAAGCTGAACAAAGATAAGTAAACTTTGTTGTATGTAGCAGCAGCATTGAACAATAATACAGTAATATTTCTCCGATGCTTAACTGTATATGAAGTGTGTGAGGAAAATGGGAAACTAGGCTGCAGTATGGGTGACAAAGCTAAGATATTCATTAACAGTGTTAGTACAAGCAGCAGGTACTTACCTTGTTCAAGTGAGGAAGTGGCCCCCAACATCTGACAGATGAGTAAATCCCTTTGGGCAAAAACATGCTAATAGAAAACTAGTCTTCCAGTTTAGAGGGCCTTGTGAAGATGATAGTTTATATGACAAAAAGGCAACCAACAGCCACTGAACAACAACAGCAGCAGCAGAAGTAGAGACATACTGCCACACAAACACAATTATTCTTTCACAAAGTTTCCCAAATCAACATAATCTAACTGTAGCAGAAGAAAAGACAAGGCAGGGCACTAACAGTTTAAATAGCCCGCCTCACTACAAAGGGTGTGTTAAAGCACTCCAGCAACGCTAATCATCTTCTTCTTCTTCTTCTTGTGGGATTTTGGCAGTGTGGAGCTACTAGACGTATTACTGCCCTCCACAGGACAAAAATTTAACTGACATAATCATGCTTCATATTTTCCTATACAACTCTGAATCATGCAGCAACTGTAAAACTGATTTTGTGATCAGCTGGTGGTTCTAATTTTGGCCAGAGAAAGATTTAATGGAAAATGACAAGACTCCTAGGTCTGACAATCTCTCATTAAAAGTTTTACTTTCTGTATTATATTTTCTACATTCCAGGAAAACATGCTTGAGTGTTTCAAAACATCTACCCTCACATAATCCAGTAGGGTGTTTTCCTTTAATGTGCAAGTACTGATTTAACCCGCAGCATCCGAGCCTCAGTCTGCAAATTTTAACAGAATCTCTGAGGATGAAGAGAAAAATAATGCCAGTCCTCCCAATTCTAAACAAACAGGTAAGATCTCATTAATAACGTCAGGCCGAGATTTGGATTTACCCCCTCTTAAAGCCATCAGAACAGCTGTTGAATCAGAACAAATGAGAACTTTCCACCACAAAGCCCAAAGAATTGCTAATAGTTCTGCTGTGAAAACAGATTTTCCATTTGTGATACGCTGGTCAATCCTAAGACCAAGCTGAGCCACATACACCCCAAATCCTGCTTTTCCACTCTCTGGGTCCCTAGAGCCATTTGTGAAAATTTTCAAATAAGATCACATTACTCTATTTAGATAATGCTCCATTTCTTAATCTATCACACTGTTATAATTTTCTGTAAAAAAAAAAAAAAAAAAAAGTAAGAAAGGTACAGATAACCAGCTTGTATGTTTTGCTTTCCTGCTCCATTCTCAGTTTCCTGGCCCACTGATTCATACTGTTGAAAAATGGTCTGTTTTTGATTTTGCCACCAGAATCGTGACCCTTGCAAAAGACACCTCGCTGGGTAGGTTTGATTGGACCCACTTAGTTTTACCCAGTACTGCAGCCCCAAATTAATGTGCATTAATGTAAGGGCATTTCTCCCATTTCAATAAGCAGTGCAGGAATTGAGGAGGTTTTAAAAGCCCCAAAACAGAGTCTCAGTGCCTTGATCTGCACAATATCTAATTTTCCAAGCACTGACTTAGCAGCAGAGCCATGAACAAAACACCCATAGTCAAGTACAGCTCTTATCATTGCCTGGTATATTTAATGCATGGTCTCCCCTCTCTGCCCCCCACTCACATCCAGACTTCTCATGACATTTAACACTTAATCACATTTTGTTAGTATTTTTGCTATGTGAACAGCCCAAGTCATTCGTTCATCAAACATAACACCCAAAAATTTAAAATCTTTCACTCCCTTTAGTGAAGACCCATACATGTGCAGTCCAAGGTTAGCTAACTTTCTTCTGAAACCAAAGATCATAAATTTAGACTTTGCAGCTGAGATTTTAAAGCCCCATTTGTCTGCCCATTCCTCTACAGAAACTAAAGCCCTTTGAACTTGTTTTAAAGTAAACTCTGCATTTCTTCATCTTCTCCAAATGGCACCATCATCTGCAAATAAAGACTGTCCAAACCCTTTTCCAGTGTTCCTAAATATATAATTCATCATTATATCAAATATGACTGAGATAATTACAGTTCTTTGTGGGGTACCGTTGTCTATTTCAACATTTTTTGAACTTTTCCCATCCACTTGTACTTGTATTGTTCTTTTCATTAGAAAATCTTAAATCCAATTGAACATTCTGCCTCTAACTCCTAAATCATAGCTTTCCCAATATCCAAGAATACACTTACCACTGTTTCTTTATTATCAAATGCCTTTTTAATATCTTGATCTTAAACTGCAACATGACTCCATTGTTGACCTTCCATTTCTGAAACCATTTTGGAATTCAGCAAAAAGTCCCTTACTTTCTAAATATAAACTAGTCTATTGATAATCATCTGTTCCATGATTTTACAAAGCACTGATGTTAACGCTACAGGACGATATGAACTGGGGTCAGATGCATCTTTACCTGGTTTCAAGATAGGAATTATAACAGCATGTTTCCAAATAACCCTCTTCCTACACCGAGGTAAACAAAGCTAGAATTCCTTCAAGAACAAAATCATCCAAATCATCCAATATTCATAAGACAGCCCACCTCTCCCAGTAGTAGTTTAGTTTGCACTGACGGTAAATAGCATCCTTTAATTCTTTCATAGTAAAAAACAAATTAATTGGATTGTCATTTTTTGAACTCATATCCAACTACCACTGGTTAATTAACTTCAGTTTGGTCCTCTTCATACTTCTCTCAACTCCCAGGTTCCCAGAGCAGTGCACTGCTTGAAAAACATCAACAAACAGCTTTTTCCTTGTTGGATACTCACATCGCCTCACTTCACTTCATCTCACCTCACCTTACCCCATCATTCTGTAAAACTGGGATAGGTCTTCTTTTATAAAGTCCTGACATTCTGTGTACAGCTGACCACAGATGCCTTTCAGGGCCTATCATTTCACAAAATCTCCTCCAACTATTTCTTTTTTCATTTTTAATTACTCTTCTTGCTACTACCCTTAATCTCTTATATTGCACTGCATAACACAGCATTGGATGTTTCCTAATTTTCTTTATGCTCTATTTCTGTTCCTTACAGCTATATCATGTTCTTTATTCCACCAAGGACCAAATATACATGATCTGGGATTCTGCTTCATAGGAATAGTGCAGCGACCTGCCTTATGGATCATCAAGCTATGGGAAGTATTCCAATCATCTACAGAGCCCTAAAAATCTATCTCTCCTACTAGATGTTGAGCCCTCTCCTGAAATTCATCCCATTTAGCCTAAGAAAAGCCTGGGAACTCTCTCTTCCACTTCTATTCTCAAATTTCTACCAAATCTGCATAAAATTGGCTAATGATCACTACCTAGTGTATATCTGTCCATAACATCCCACTCTCCAATTCTGGCTAAGTTTGAAGCAAATGATAAATCTTTGCGACTGGAAATATTCCTTACAGTATGATACCTAGTCGGCCTTCCATCATTGATCACTACCAGATCATACTTATCCAGGAATTCTTCTACAACTACTCCATTGTTGTCCCTGCTATCACTGCCCCATGCTCCAGCATTTAAGTCCCCAACCCATATAATATTATATATGCTCAATAATCTTATCAAATTCTGACCAAATCTTTGCAAGAATTATAAAAATTGATAACAGTTATACAACTATTGCTAGACCAAACTTCCACAGCCAAACACTCAAGATTAGATTATGATTATATAAAGTCTCCTTTACTGGAATCCTGACTTAATAAAAGTTGCATACCCCCCACCTGATCTATCAGACCAGAAGTATAAAATCAAGGCAGGTCTTTATCCATGCCTCTTGGATATATACCATTTCTGGTTTCTCTTTAAATGCATCAACAAATCTCTTAAATTCCTGGCCATCTGCAATTAGACTCAGAGTTTTCCATTGAAGAATATCAAATATTTAGATACTTATCATCAATATCATCATCCACTTACAGCTCTCCATACTGTCAGACCTTGTCAACTGTGAGTTTACCCATATGTTGTTTCTCCATCTTGTACTCATGTAATTTTTCTGGTAATAACCGCTTCATGCCTTGAAACCTTTCAGCTGCTCCAACCACTATCTTAATGATGTCTGATCTCCTGGTTGTTATTTTTGCTCCTACCAACACATCAGCAATGAAAGCTAGAAATGATTCCCTGCTCAATATCATCATGTCAGGTGGAAACGCTGGCAAAGTTGGAAAAGCATTCTGGTTTCCCAGCACTGCACTGTTTACCATTACCAACTCTCAACTTTCACCACTAGCTTCCTCCTTAGGGTTGTCATATTGTCCCTTATCTTTGAAAACCCCTACCTATCTGACTCTCCAAAGCAGTTGTAACTCTTGGGGGATTTAATGCTCTAAATCCTACATCTCTCTGTTTCTGGCCTTTGACTTTAAACAACACAACAAATTCTTCAGGATTAATCATTTTCCTCAATTTATTTTCCCCAACTATTTCTGACATCTCAGGTCTTTCACTCGGTGCTCCTCTTTTCTGGCTTCCCTTACCCACTCTCTGCCACCCACCTCCCTCGACCCCAGCACTCTCCCCTGTACCAAAGTACTCCTTTCCTTGCACTACTTCTAATAATAATAGCAAAGAAAAGAAAAGAAAGGAAAAGGAAAGAAAAAAAAGCAACCAATCAAAAATGAATTTGAGAAACAACCACTGAATACACAAAACTCCGCAGATTCCCTCCAAACCACCTCTCCTAGCATCTGACATCACCTCAACGCTAACCCCCCTTCACATCTTCTTCTTTGGTGTTTCAGCCAACTCCAATCATCTGCCTGAAGCTCTTACCTTAAAGGTGACATATCGAAGGTTACAATATTGTAAGTGCTATAACCACAGGCAGAGCTCGCTACTGGACTCTACGGGTAAAACCCTCTCTAATTACACGCACACAATCACCCTTTAATATCTGCATATATATAGGCGGCCAATCGGGACGCGCCTATTGATTACAAAGACATGTGTTACTTCAGTGGACGGTGTAGGAGAATAAGGGTTACAATATTGTAACTTTCGTTCTATTTCACACAGGCTACACCCTCTGCTGGACTCCATGGGTACAGTAGGCGAAGCCCAATGAATGTTCACCCTGCCGCAACATGTCATCAGACTGCCTCACTGAGACCGACCAGCTATTGGTTAGTCGCCACAGCCCACTAACTACTTTAAAATCCAGGCCCCCTACTGCTTCAGCAGAGCAACCCAGCCCAGTTAACATGAACATGAAAGTGGGTGTAAACATGGTCTAACCTCGCAGGGGTAAAAAATCATACAACAGACATCCTGCACACCTCATTTCCTGAGTCATCTTGGATCACGGGAGAATGCAGGCCAGGCGTATATTGCCCGGGGGGGGATCAGGTGTACCACAGCTGACACTCACACCACCCTTTTCACAAGCACAAGTCCTGAGTCGCCCCCGCAAGTAGTGAGTAGATTCACCATTGCTGAAGTGAGAGGGATGAAAGCGGCAGAAAAGCGCTGCCTTATATACTGTGTGAGACCATTGACTATATATAGAGATGGACGACGCGTCTCCACTTCCTACCGCTATGCAAAAGTGATGCAAAAATATCTCCATTCCAGGAGCCATTCCATCGTTTGGAGCCAGAGTCTGCACAGTAGAGTGGGGCGGCAAGATGACGGCCCGCAAGACACACCCACTCGGAGGTTTGAGAGTGGCTGTCATAGCTGTCAATCATGACGTCATACCCCCTTTTTATATCGTCAAACAACTATTAAAAACAAACTTACCAGAAAAATGAGCACCTGAACAAACATCAGCATGATAAGAACTACCTAAAACGACAGAAACCATTTACAGTTAAAAAAAACTCCTTATTTATCTTATGCTGACCCAGCACAGAGCCCCTCAGTTCAGCCTCTGTTTGAAACAGGCCATTTTAGCTCTTGTCTCTTTAAGGCCCCCCTCCTGATGTGCCCACTCTGTTCTGATTGGTCAGCTCCCAGAGGTAAGTAGAGGTAACATTGCAAAAGAAGCGTTCAGAGCAGGCTGTAACCTGGGCTTTTGACTTGCAGGGAGCATTATTACATAAGTTCGCAAGCTTTGGAACATTGACCGTGTTTAATATAGACATCCAACATCATAACAGTATAAAAATAACAAAAAGCTTGATATGGCCCCCTTTAACTCTTATTTAGTGACAAAACAAACTTAATGAAGAAGTCATTGTTAAAATCATTAGCTTTGCAATGTTAAATTAGCTATTTTCAGAAATATTATTGTAGATGTTATATATCAAGGCTATCATCAATTTCAACACCTTTTTTAAATTTACAGTTCTTTATTATGTAAGATTAGTATATCATGAGACAACATTGTAAAAAAAAAATACACAAATAACCGCAAAACAAATTAGGGACAATTATACACATTACCATATAATTAAACATCATCATTAATAATATAGTATTCATAGTATTCATCATAAATCTCTCCACCTTCTTAAAAGTTAAGCTTCAGCTCGGTTAGACCTCCAGTAAAGCAAATGTTGCCTCAAATGACTTCCCCACATCAAGCTTTTCTGCACATTCTGACCACTAAGTTTTACTCACCAGCAGCGTGAGTTACCAGACTTTTATTATGCATGTGGAGTTTGACAAAATGCAGAAAGACTGGGTACCAGGGGCAGTGAACTCAGAAACAGTAATCATTTGTGACTGGTGGTAGTGAGAGTCAACAGGAGAGGGGGATGGTGATGGAGGGGTGGCGAGGGTGATGGAGGAAGCTCGTTAAGTGATGAGTAATCTGCCCTCAAGGATTGCTGGACTTTCTCTCTCTCAGTTTTCTGTCTTCTTGCCCTCCACCTCACTGTGCCTTTCTTGCTCTCACCCTCTCTCTCTCTAACCATGTGGATGACAGGCCTGTCAGAAGGCTAACTGCACCACTCAGCTGGAAAATGAATGGCTTTTCAAGTGGTGTGTTCGTTATAGTCAGGCACTCTGGGTCTTTCAACATCCCCAACAGGCAGAATCCTGCCAACGCTGAAAAGTCCACCTACATTTTATCTTTGTATGGTCAAATATATGTGTACAATATGTAAGCCCAGAGCCTGAAACATATATTTTGAAATGGAAAGGATCGTCTCAGGCAACATTACTACAGTCTCTATGTTTTATAGCCTATATATACTGTTATATCAACATATTTTAGCACAAAAATAATGAGTACATAAAATAAGGTGTTAAACATTTCACTCACTGTAGAATTCACACTGTGATGAAGGTCTGTAGGGACCAAAAAGTTGGATGAATGCAAGAGCAGTGAGAGGGAATTGGCTCCTACACAAAGCAAAAATATGTATCTGATCTGTTTAGTTTAGTTTATGACATGTATTTGTCAGGGATAGTGTATAAAAAAATATTAATCTCATTCAAGGAGACAAATGTATTGTACCAGATTTAGCTACTAGAAGATGCTACTAAAGATGTTCCCATCAACCTCAGCTGTACTTTGTGCAAATGCTAGCATGGCGACACGCTAAATGGTGAAACATTATACCTGCTCAATATCAGCATGTTAATAGTCATTGTTAAGCACTGGTGTGCCTAAGTACAGTCTCACAGAGTTTATAGCGTGGCTCTTGACTATTAGTCTTGATTTTCAGAAGCTATTTGTTGTTTTATGTGAGTGAGAAAAAACAACCTCTGATTTTACTGGGAGGATGAAAATGTTCACCTTCCCCAAAGGACAATAACTTTGATTAGCTCTGGCTTTTCATATTACAGATTAAAATTTTAATTTGTCAAATACTTTGGTTTATGACTAAATTCAGTCATAAATTCAGTTATTACATTTCCATCAGTCTCAGCTGTACTAGTTTAGTGCTGATTAGCAAATGTTAGCATGCTAACACGCTAAACTAAGACAGTGAACATGATAAGCATACCTGCTGAACTTCAGTTATCATTAGCTGCATTTATATGGATCCTAATATCCCACTAATAGGCTAATTGTTATAATAGCCCAGTCAGAATAAAAATGCCTCACGTAACCACCTCAATCAGAAGAGACTGGGCCAATTCAGCCCTATCGCAAAGAATTTTTAATCGGGTTGAGAGGGGTGGTGTAAACCTTCATCATTTTTGTGCATGTCACACAGCTGTTCCAATTAAATGTGTCTGTGCATGTAAACACCAGAAAGTATTGGATCACATCCCATGTAAACAGTTGACCTGAAATATTCAATCAGAATGAAATAAATGTGCATGCAACCACAGCTAGCGTGAGCATGTGGATAACATAGCTGTATAGACTCCTAGCCTTGTTTTTGTCTGACATTGTTAAATTTTAAGGTAGTGTCAGCTGTACAGTATTTCATGATTAGAGAAATCTTAGCATGCTAACATACTAAACTAAGAAAGTGAAGATGGTAACATACCTGTTGAACATCAGTGTTATTGAGCATGTTAGCATGCTTAGACTGTTAAATTTTAAATTGAACTCCTCTACTCAAAAGTTTGGCTTGCTATACAAATACCACCTTGTTAATATTCAGCAGCTGTCAATTATGTCAGAAGCAATCGAGCCAGGAAATCAGACTTGAAAATTCCCAGAATTAATTTTAAGAGGATGTTTTTCATCAAATGTTCACTTGAAGTGATCTGACCTGTATTTGAAGATGCAAATGTGTGTTTCTTGTACTTTCTACATTGGTGTATATTAAATCAACCGGTCCCATCAGAGGAACACTGCTCTTTTTATTAAGTTTTATGAATGCTAACCTTATGCTCTTGCGTAAAGTACGCATATGCTCTTGGCTCTTTCAGTATATCTCCTCCTTATCACTAAGCCTACCTATCTATCTTCTCATTATAAGCCAGCAGCTATGCGTGATTTTTCTCTGGTCTATCATGGAGGATGAGTGAGTGACCTTTGACACCAAGACACTGAAGACTGAAGGCAAATCAGGCACTTTAGAGTCTGACTTTCTCAAGATTGTACGACTGCTCAAGTGAATGAATTTGTGTGAGTGTGTGTGAGAGAGGATAGAGACAGACGTGAGGCTTTTTGGAGCTCATGTTTTTCCCTTCTGACATGCCTCACATCCCTTCATCTCTCTCTCTTCTTACCCTTGTCAGGAACACATAGGGGTATGAAATATAAGCCTGGCTTCTGGTACAGTAGCTCTGGGATCAAGTCTCACCACAAAACCACTAAGCATTTGAAATAAACAGAGGGATGTTTTCTTTACCACAGAATCAAAGTGCATGTGAGGACAGTGAAAGCCTGAGGATACATAAAATATTTACCTGTTCATTTACATTTTTCTGTGGCACATTTAAGTTAAATAATCAGTATATTTATATTTAAAGTTTGTAATATTTACAGTTATAAGTATGAGCCAGAGCCATTATATACATAGGTATAAAATTACAATTTCATCCATGAACTTCCACTTTTACACAATCTTACGTACTGTATCTGCGCCCAAGAACTGCTTAGCCCTCACAAGTATATTTAATTTTGTTCACGAATAAATATGGAAATGCCCTTTTTATAAAATATTTCAGATGACAGCTCATTTTTTGACAGGCCGATTAGATATAAGCCTGCAGAGTTATCACCTTGCTTAAATATCTAAGAATTACTCAGTTAAGATCACCAGTGTGGGCTAAATGATATGTAAAGAGAAGTCCTGAATATAAAATACTGTAAATTATTATCTGGGGCATATGCAAAGTCCTGTGTAAATTTACCAGACATCTTACACAAGCCTTATTCGATGTTTCTTTATATCACAGGCAAATAATAAAAGTATACTATAGATCAAATTCTATTGATTAAGTACTTTTTGGAGGACTTGGCTGTATACATGGCTATATAGTAACACTTTAAATCATTTATTTTTCATTTTATTGACTAGTTACATCATTGAGCATAATGGTATGGGGTCATGGAGGGAAAGATGAACAAAAATAGAGCCTTGTGGCTTTTTTAAAGCAATCATGACATCCAAATTAAATTTGCAAATGAGCTGGAAAGCAGCCTGCCCTTCCCATAACACACACAAAACTCATCAGTTGGATTTTATATCATCGCCTCTTAACCACCACTGCCAAACTCCTTCTGATTCATCATATTCATGTGATATTTTGATGGTATATGCAGTCAGGGTGACCTTAAGTGGCTCAATATTTTGGTTTCTGTGGTTTACAGAGTCCTCACTGAACATAATAGCTCATTGAGGGAGTTACTGCACAATAATGAGGCACCTCCAGATGAATAATAATATGAACAGATACCGTGTGTAAGTTCCCACTCATAGATTTAACATGCTGTGCTCCTACAGTGAGTTGCAACTCACACTGAGACAGAGGTCATGTTGTACACTCAAAAAACTTTTTTTAAAATGCCCCACTTTCCTTTTTAGTGATCAGACCCCCTCTGCAACTACATCCCCCTATCCAAATGTAGCTCAGTATACGTCAGACAATGAATTAAATGTCCTAACACTGAGTTCATTCAAGGCCAGTGTGTTTTTAACTTAAATCATTGGTATATCCATCTGTATGGTGGATTATTAACACTAACACTCAAACAGCCATTTGCAAACTCTAAACTCCGCTATTGGAAAACACTGATTGTTTTGTTATGGCCTGTTGGTTTGAAACCATCTTTGTTGTCAATGCTAATTAAGTCAGTTCAAAGTCCAACTGAAATCACATTTAATTGTCCCTCTTTGCAGTCAAAAATAACATCAACATGTCTTTAAATGTCAAAGGATAGAACTCCCCATGCACAGC
This sequence comes from Thunnus thynnus, assembly GCF_963924715.1. Classification (NCBI taxonomy): domain Eukaryota; kingdom Metazoa; phylum Chordata; class Actinopteri; order Scombriformes; family Scombridae; genus Thunnus; species Thunnus thynnus. The sequence continues at coordinate 14,002,015 of NC_089523.1, forward strand.
CAGTATTTTCAGTCAGATGCTGGTCGGTCGCAGGAACATATAAGGTGAAAATCAAAATTAACGACTGCATACTTTAATGACTTTACTGTGACTTCATTAAGAGCAAACAACGCATTTCGCCTGTAGCTTCTTCAGGTTCGCTCAGTACAACTGCTGAGTACTCACAGGTGTGATAAATACATCTGAGTCACATGACTAATTATCACAGTCTTCATTTTCTCAAAGTGAACGTTTTACAAAGGGCACAACAATGAAAATATACATATTACAAAAAACATGGCATGATTAATGTTAGACAAAGTTACAAGAATTACACCATTTTAAATAATTAAACTTCATTACCTCCCTTACACAACTGACTGAATAGGATGAGTAAAATTCCCTTAGCAGAATGGACTACTGGTCCTACAGCTGTCCCTCTACATCACTAAATGGGAAGGGTGAGTGCCAAGGGACCTAGTGACTCATCTCTCCCGAAGAGTCCAAATAGCCTGTGGAGAGAAATACAAGTTAATATTTACATATCTCAGACAAAAACTCAAATCCTGTGTTTCATAAAGTTAACATTCTCATATCACAGAAAAGAGCCAAAATACTGTGTATCATTAAGTCCATAAGGTTCAATAGTATTCAATTCATAAATCCAAAATGCCTCCCTTCTTAAGAGCTGGTTAATCAAGTTACCACCTCTCAGATTGGGTCGCACTCTTTCAATGCCGATAAATTTGAGGGAAGTAGCCAACCCATGGTTTTTCTCCTTGTAGTGTCTTTAAATGTATTGTTAATAGTTTCGTATTATTAGAGTGAAGAGCATTAACTATCTAACTTGCTAACTGACATTTAAGCAATTTTTTAAAGTAAAAATGGTAATATATTAATCGGTTCCAGCTTCAAAAATGTGAAGATTTTCTGGTTCTCAGACTCTTCTTTGATAATAAATTAATTATATTTGGATTTTGGATGGTTAGTTGTACAAGACAAGAGATTCTGAAAGTAATCATGGACTCTGGGAACTTGTGATGGACATTTTTCACAATGTGATGACATTTTACAGAAAGCATGAATAATCAATAGATTAATTGAGAAAATAATTGGTAGATTAATAAATAATGAAAATAATCATTAGTTGCAGCCTTAGAGCTACATAAGCGGATGGTGAAACTGTATTTAATCAAAATAATGTAAAACTAGGGGGCACAATCTTGAAATCAGAGAATTTAAGATGTAAATTTCTCCCTTTTGGTTTCTGATTTTCCTCAAAGGAGAAAACAGGTCAAGTGATTAACAGAGCAGATATGTATGCCGTAGTTGACAAAAAAGTCCATTGGACTGTAAAACAGAACCAACACACACTAATGCCTCACCTGGTGGATTTACGCTTACTCTATAGATTTAAAAATAAACTTAAATATGTATGATTATGTGGGCATATTTTATAGCTAGTAACTGAAATGTTTTATAGTCATTGATCTTTATTATAGCTCATTATCGGTAACCTTTTCACTTTGTAAACAGACCATTTATGTTTGATTATTATTAATAGAATCACTTTGACAATAAAAGCTTGCTCATATCAACCTGTTGCCTGGACATGCTGTTTTCTAACAGGTCTTTGTATCTGTACTGTATGTCGTGCTGTCATCCAGTGTTCTCCCATCCACTGAAGACATGAGCATCAGAGAGTTTCTCTGACCCAGGCAGCCAAACGGATGCTATGCCCTATCCTTCACCAATGCCACCACCATTGGAACGCAGGCCAACCGCCTGCTTTAGCCTCTGAACTTCCTGGCCTTGTTGTTTTCTCTCCTGAGGCCTGTAATGAAGGCTAGGCAAGGAAATGTCAGAGCACTGATGGGGAATTGTGATGTAATCACAGAGAAAGGTCAGGAGGAGGAAGGAGGGAGAAAAAGATTCCAATATTATTAAATAAGTATAGTGAGACTGAGGAGTGGAGAATGGTTGTCAACCAAAGTAAAACTAAGGAGGGAATCACACAGACATTCTCGTTAAAGGTTATATGATTACATTTGGCTGGCAGTACAGCTGGCCCACATTTCAACCTGTGATTGTCTAAACCCACATATCTGCAAACACACGTTACATACATCTTTCTTATTCATATGTCATGTCTTCTTCTCAATGCTTGTAATAAGTAACACTGGTACTAGTACATCTTCAGAGTAATATTATTATATTGTGATAGATGCACCTTTGGGTACAGTTTTTTTGTTTGTTTGTTTTTATTTTGTTTTTTGTTTTTTTACATTGCTATGTAGTAACTTATAGCATAGCAACCAGTACTCTCTACTTTCATTCATGCCTTGCACCATCATCTGTAATTTTTTTTGTTTGTTTTAATGTGCATTTATAGATTATTGATTGATTGTCGTATTTTAAACATCTTTTTTTGCCATTGACATAGGCTCATTTGTGTAGGTTGTATTCATTACTATAGTTTACAATTAAATATATACTGTTCTCACAGCGCATCTGACATTATTAAAGGATAGGTTCACAATTTTTCTTGTCTCTCTGGTGCCCAGATGAACATTAAAACAGGGTTTTCTTGCCATAATCATTCTATTCGCTTCCAATGTAAGTAATGGGGGACAAAATCCACAGTCCTCCTTCTGTAAAAATGTATTTAAATGTTTATCTGAAGCTGATATGAAGCTTCAGTAATCCAAATTTGTCAAAACAAGTGGATATCGCCTCCGTAATTAATTTCTTTGTGTGAGGAGAGAACTGACCTTTAAATAAAAGGGAGATTCCTATCGAATATCTGAAAAATACCCACCTGCAAAGTGAATACTCACTCATTTCTGTCGTCAGTGTCATCAACATCTCATGAGAACCAGTGAGAAAACACTTAAAAATTGTAATATTGATTAAGCAAATAAAATACAGAATAAAATCAATACTCTCATTTCCTAATCTAGCTTTCTAATGATAGCAATCAAACTATAGCCAAACAATACACTTGATGGTTAATATCAAAATAAATCCATATCATAAGAGTGTGTGACCTATATCATATCTGTTGTTACCAAAACAGTCACTAGATTCTTTTTTGGTACTATGTAAATTAACAGATTTTGAACAGAGTTAGAACTTATCATAATATCAAACTAATTAAATTGTTCTGAAACACAATAAGTTAACACTGTTTAGAAAAGTCCGGATACATATTTTTACACATTTTTAGTGGCATTTCTGGCCATTTCAGACACTCATTGTGAGAAGAAAGAGAGGAAGAATAAGAGAGACACTCAGGAAGAAATGTGGCGTGTCCATAAATTTATGAACCTGGAGAGGACAGCTTAATTCAGGTCGCTGCAGTCTGTATCTGATAAGAAAATCAAAGTCATTAATTTCCAAAACTGTCCATTTTCTTTCCATGACTGGTGGTGAGAAAGCTGGGTTTTTAGTACTTTTCCATGTTTCCTTGATATGCTTATACCTTGAGGTCAGAGGTCATTGTGACTATGTGTGCTCCTGCACCCACACAGATAGACTGTCACATAAAACGTCATAATATTTCTGAAAGAATTCAACTTTTCTTTTGTTCTTGGGTTCATTCTCCTACAAAAGAGAAGAAATTTTATTCTCAAATGAAAATAACTTTGGAGGATAACCACATGGTTTAACTAACTCCGACTGCTGAAGAAAGACTGTGGATGTTGTCCCTCATCACTTTCATTGTAAGCGCATTTGAAATGGATCTTAGCAGGAGGATTGATCACAGCAAGCAAAACCTCTTTCAATGTTAATTTTGGCGCCTGACGATTGTTTTAAAACAGACTTGAAAAATTGTGATCCTATCCTAAGTGTAGTATGATTTACAATCCGCATAAACAGGACTTTACAGGATTGTAAAACCAAGTCCTATGAGCTCAACAGACAGCTGGGGAATGTGTTGTGCTGTATAGAACTGCAAATTATGCAAATTAATTGTGCTTATTTTGATTATTTTGGGATAAAATAGGGCCTTCATTCCCTATAAAAAATGCATTGTAGTTTTTGTACTTACTCTCAAAATATAGCTGCAAGAGGTGATGTGAGAGCTCGGCCCCCAGGACGCCAGACATAGCTGTGTAAGATAAGAACCTGCTGTATCAAAGTCCTTGCAGGTTTGAAACAGAGATGTTTGCGGTATCATGTCATTCTTCTGTCTCAATATTTCTTGGTGTTTTTTGCTCTCTAGTAAAGCAAAACATGCATATGATGCCAGATTTACTCCACCACCCAACCATGGCACCAACCGTGTTCAATGTAGAGCTCTGGATTAGCGTCCTTTGAAAGCCTCTCATTACCAGCAGAGGTGAAGAAGGCTTTCCTGTTTGATGGGAGATTTGTCTTTGTCTGTATACCTTAAATTATCCACAAAGACATATTATTATTCATGAGAAAAGTCCATTTGGTTCAAGTGCTACCTTTATATTTTCCTGTCATTTTCTACTCCCCTAAAGCAGTTTCCATGCCTTATTTATTCATGTGTTGAGCGAGCTGTGACACCTGGAGATGAGTCCAAGGACAATGTCTCATTAATAAGTCATATTTAATGTCAGGGGGAACAACTGCAACTCTTCAAGGACGCCCGCAATTTTAGGGCAGGAGTCTTAACAGTACAATCTGTTGATCCATGAGAAAGGTGTAAGAAATTGCATGTTTGAAGATACATGTGTTTTATATGGTCCTGACCTAGTTAGACAGCTACTGTTCTCAATGAGCACTTTTATCCACCACCTTCAGCGTGTTTCATTTCTATCTGTATATCAGAGGCTGTAATTTGAATGAATCTGTACATGTATCCATGGTTTAAGTCACTATTTCAAGATTCCACCATCACACATCAACATAAAATGCACACACACCCCTCTGAAAACCTGTCCCTCAGCACCAGCCTCTCCAAGAACAGCTCTGCGGTTGGATGTGACATATTGACAGGCAAGTCTAGATAACCCAGAGGGGGACGGCCCAGGAACTACTCACATACATGCCAGCAAAAATACACACAAACACACATAGATGTCCTTGAAGAAAAGGTAAAGACAACTGACAAGGTGTCTGGTTACAGACCAACAAAATGTCCTGTCTTACCTCTGTACCTTAAAATTCACAAGCAATTAGATACTAAGGTAAGTCTTATTTTTGCATAAAACCCTTAGGAGTAGTATTAGGTGAGATGAAGACTTTAGCAAAGATCAACCTTTACTCCCAGGCTCTGCAAACCTTTCTAAGCTAACTTTGATGGTTGAGCATTTTGCAAATCTTGAGGTCAGACCAAATACAGAGTTGGTAGGCTTGAGATGACACAAATAAGGCTGATAAAGTCATCAAATGAGTGTTCGGATGTAGCTGCCCCAGTATGGAACAAATGACCAGCAGTTCATCCAGACATGCTGAGAGTAAGAGAGGAAGCAGAGTCAGGTGGCAACATGGCAGGAATCGCCAACAGAGTCACATGGATTTGTTTATAGTGTACCAATGACACCAATGACTGATGTGAGTTTGGTTAATCCTACAAAGATGAGGAAATAAACTCATTTAATTAGAATTATAAGTTCACTTCTATGAAACGTTTACTTTAAGACAGTAGAAATGGCAGTTACTGTTCATAGGCTCAACCACTGAAAACATATCCAATGCAATTTTAAGGCTCCAGGGAATTAACACAATGCTAATGAAAAAAAAGTAAATCAATATGTCGACCAGTAACAAATTAATGGAATTAATCAGTTCTCAATCAATTCTCTTTGCCTCTTGTTAAAACAAGACATTATTTGAGTATAATGCTACGAAATTATGCCATTAAACACCATTACAGTGACTTATATTGTCTCCATATAAGGTGTACTTACATACAGAATCTAGAGAGAATATGTGTGAAATTATTGTTGTAATTGTCTTATTGCAAGAACAGAAATGGTTGGGTTTTGTTTTACAAAATGCTACTTAAGATGCTTGATGTCAAAACTGCATGAAATGTGCATAAATAGTAGTGATAATTTAAGTATTTCATGTTTCATTTCAAGGATCACACAATTTTATGTCATCAATACTGCAATCAGTAAAAAAAACAATAAGATAGTAATATGAACTGAAACCACAATGAAATGAACCCAGAAACACAAGTGTAATACTGACCAGCAGCAAAAAAAAAGAACAACAAACGATTGATTGAAGAAAATCAATTTTCTCAGATGTCTCAGACTGGAGTGTCGTCAGTGGTGATGGAGCTCATTGTGGCTGAAATCCTTGTCTGAGCTGGTTAAGTGTCTCTCTGTCAGTGGCTTTTGTTCTTGTGCAGAAACTTCCACAGAGGTGTCAGAGATCTTTAATAGTCACTGCCATGATTGTGGAAGAGTGTTTCTACAGGGGTATAGCCCAGGAAGCATTATCATACTAACTTCACTGTGTCAAAATGTCTGAATAACATAGACCAACTCTGACAGACCAAATCAAACATTCATCACTTATGACTGCAGTTGTTTCTCTCTGTAATTCAAGTCTAACATTTGTAAAATTGTATTCGGTTCAGGACCACAAATGAAACAAAGTAAGTAAATCACACAAGAGTTGAACATCCTTCTGAGCAGGACGGACTGCAGTAGCTCTCGGTTTTTTTGAAAGCTTTTCAAAGACTGCAGCTCTTCAGCTTTCATGCAGAATCTGATGCTGCTGTGCTTTGTATCGTCGACACAGTGAATGCTCACAATGTGCAGAGCTTTAACAAGATCGCCTGTGAAGAATTCCTGCCACCCGCAGATCTGATATACTGTAGAATAATATTTCAAGCTGCAGAATTGTTCTGCTCAATAATGTCTGTTCATTAAGATGATTTTTTTTACAGACGCCAGACATAATTTCCTTATTCCAGAAGATATTGCGTTAGCTGACCATAATGAAGAAAAACAGGTTGATAAAAGCGTTCATTGGTATAACTTGTCATGCTTATACTCAAGCCAGACAAAACAGGTGTCTAATGGCTGCGCAGAAGACAATGACGAATTATCCTAGAAAACACCAGTGAGCATGTGAAGACAAGACTGAACTTGTAAAATTAATTTTCACATACACATAGGAAAGAGGAAGAATTCAAATGTACCAAATATTACTAGTTGTGAATTATAAAGTAGACTATATCCGCTCAATTATTGTACATAAGTACAATTTGAGGTTCTTGTATATAATGCAAGTATTTACTGGACAGTTTATGCTTCTTTATATTTCTACTCCACTACATTTCACTGGGAAATTTTGTGCTTTTTACCTCACAACATTAATTTGAGAGATATAGATACTACATGCAGTTAAATAAGGATTTTACAAATAAAAGATATTATCTGCTTATAAAATATGATGTTGCTGATGTTTATAGACTAAAGGAATAGTTTTAGATTTTGGGAAATACACTTTCTTGCCCAGAGTTATGCAAGAAGATCAATAAAATCACTTCCTGGACTCTTGTCGTCACTATGAGGTTACTATGGATTAACAACAACTTGATGTTTTTATACCCCTGTTTTTGAACGGATTAAACAATCAAGTAATAATATCTTAATTAATGAGCTTTAGAGGTGCTGGTAGACAGATATGGACACAGCCAGACTAGCTGTTTCCAGCCTTTGTGCAAAGCTAAGCTATACAGATTTGAGTGCTATTACTCTTCTCATCTAACTCTTGGCAAGAAAGGGAATAAGCATATGTCCCAAATGTTGAACTATTCCTATAAACTACCCAGCATTGTACGGTATAAAGTGGTTGAAATTCGTTCAACCTTGATGAGTTTAAAAAGCTGCTTTCACATTGGAGCATCAGTAATAGTTTTACAATAATGTACATATGATAAATATAACACCTTGAATGTGGCATTTCTGCATAATGAGTATATTTTACACCTCATACTTTTTATGCTTCATGCTAAATATCTAAATACTAAATACAAAATATACCAAAAGTTGCCATAGAGATTCATTAGAAAACAGCACTGACTCAGTGCTGTCAGTACAGCGTAACATATGGTTTCACATAAATCACATACCATATAGCATGTTTAGTACATAAGACCTATGTAAAATTATATAACCATCGACTTCAGTAAAGACCAGAGATCATATTGTACAGTACATTGAGACTGACAGGAGTGAGGGTCCTGAGGTTGTAAATCCAGGCTTCTTCTTCTTTCACTGGCAGAAAGTTTGACTCGTTCCTCTCGTCTAGGAAGAGCCACCTTCAACCTTTTCAGTCCCCATGTAGTGAGGAGAGGAGATAGGGTGATTATCCTCAATAAAGTGTGCAGACAGACGATGGGTAACGTTATTACATCTGACAAGCCTACAATGCTCAGCCGTATGTTCTGACAGCAGACATCCTGTACCTGATTACAGAGGAGTCAGTACGCATTTTGTTGCACTCTGTCTGATTCAGGAGTCACCCCGGCCAGATGGCTGTAAAATGAATGGCTGTGACATTCCCACACAGGAGCCCTTAAGGCCTTTGATGTCCAAGAGAGCGTGTCTTCTGTATTCAGGGTCCTCCTGAGTGTTTGCTTGGAGATAAACTGACCAATCACCTGAATTATTTGCTATGTCGAATTTCAACTCCGAGGGGAGAACACGCTGCTTTGGGAGAATAAGGAGCACAGTCAAACAATCATCAGACACAGTAAAGGAGAGCAGTGAAGAGTTGAGGTGGTCACAGTGGTGTCACCAGTGAATCAGCTACTTCCACAACAAACAAGGCTTCTTGGAAGCACTTTGTCGCCTTGTAGCTTCTGAGACTTGCATTCATGTACCACAAGCCTAAATGAAAATGACATAGTGTCTCTCAGATAATAATAATTTAGTGTCACTACTGACAGTGAGGAACATAAAGGCAGCTCGGCCAAGAGGACGAACAGGCTGTTTACACTGGGGTATAGCTGGAAAAATGAAAAGAAGCATCCAAGAGATCCTTGGCAAAAATTTCCCCTCATTTGGTGTTTTGATGATGGTAGTATAGAGAGCGCTGTCTAACATCTCAGTTCAAAACCCACCATGGGTGTTCAGTGGAGGCCATCATCAAACCAACAGGCCTTTTTCACAGAAGACATTTTTGACATGTCACAGCAGGAAAAGCACAGGTGTGAGTAATAAAATGAGTGATGGCTGATGGCTTCCATTTAACTGCTTCAGTTTCAGGGTCCAGCTATTAATCGTTAATGTTATTAGAAACATCTGTGCCTTTACAATTATGAAAAGAGCCTATTAGTGGCCCCTCATGCCCTGTATGGAGGCAAATGCATTTGTTATGTTTCTCCATTCATTTATTCAGGTTTTTATGTTAATTCCCATCTGTGTGCTCTATATTCTCAGATGAAGTATTCAAGTGTTTATGTTAGAGAACTGGAAATAGACATAGACACTGTGTTATTATATGTTTTTGTGATGAAACATTTTTGCCATTGAGGGCTGATGTTCACTTTTTTGACAAGCTGTTGGCATATACTGTAGTTACTGTTTATAATAAGTTTAGGTGTGGTATTAGAATATTTTACAGCATATGAGTCACATCTCAGGAGGAGAGGAAACACGTGAGGGAAAAGCCCGTCAGTGTGCCTGCAGACACAGAGATCAGATTAGCTGGTTACCCTCTGATCCCCTATAGCGCTCAATTCTCGGTGCATTTTCACAAAGAGGATTTATTGTTGTTACTGAAAAACTGAAATATGATATTGTCAATATTTCAAGATAAATGGGTATGTGCTACTTTACTGGACAGTTATATTTCAACACTTCATTATTTTAATCAAAATAAATGATTATTTTGTTATTATGCAACAAATAGAATAAATGCAAAGTGATATAATGACAGTTTTGTATAAATGCAGTAACATTTACAGCAAACCCAAACAACTAGCAGCTGATACAGTACCAGAGTGCCAGTAATGTGTAAAATCTTTTTCTCTATGGTCTAAGTATAATAACCAGGCAATTTTTCAGTTTTGTTCTTCAGTTTTTGACTTTTTATTCCTGCCTTACATCTTGTAAGGATTACAAAACATCTGTATTTTTTAATCGGCTGTAGTCTAAATCTCTATCATTACTAGTATGTATTACAGCAGCGAGTCTTAGACATCAGCTTGAAGGCAGAACTCAGAGGACGTGACTCCAGAACAGGAGTCATATAGTATATAGTGTATAGAAGTATATATAGTATAGTTCAGAAGTTGCTCTTTGTTATTTTATTTAACAGGCAAGTCAACTAAAAACACTAAAGATAGAGAAGAAAGAAGAAAAAATCAATTTGCTTCAGCTTGACTGGATTTCAACAAGTAAAAGCAGATTTCTTTCCTTTTATTTGCTCAACAAATACACATACAAGTGTTTTCAGGTCACCACACACCATATAGAAGTCATATAAAGCCACAACATTATCTTATGGTCAATATGCTCTGTCCTAAGCCAGGGAGGCTTCTTGGATATAGGGATGTGTCACATAGAGCTTGGTAGCTATGGAGTAAAAATGATGATCCTATCACTGATGACAAACATGGAATCCATTTCCAATCTCAGATTAAGGTTATGAATCCCTTTTTCCCCAAACAAACCACCATTACACACACACTGACACCACCATCAGATGATTCGATAGCACGGTGCTGTGAAATCTGTGCTGCGTTCAGAGATGTTTTTGAAGATCTCCCTCCTTCCCAACAACCTGCAGAGCTTCTGGGCTTCAGGATGAAACCAGCTGAGCCACAGAGGTAGATTGCTACTTCAGATGGCAAAGCTAAAGGTCATGGTTGAAATGCTCTTACTTTGGTTTAAGGAGCCACAGAAGGCCTGTGTAGCAGTGCTGGCACAATGTTGATGCTTGCTTAGATATAAATCTAAAACCTTGACTTTTAAGATAGATTTTTCAGACAAAAGATTTTTAAATTATTTAGAAAACATATTACTCCATGTAATCATTTTCATGTTATTTACATCTTTGTATGTGGGTGACAATGGTTTATTATCCATGTATATTGTTTATTATCTATATACACTGAATTCTGGATTGAGAACTGGATCAAGTGCCACCGCCTGCCACCATGATGTTCAGTGATCTCATCTTTGTACTCGTCTCAAAGGCTCTGACATGTGGGAAGGGAAGCAAATGTGAAGCGGCATCCATCCAGAATTCATGACATTTTCAATAAAGAAACCCTGTAGTGACTGAGAGGAGACTGAAACATCTCAATATCCTCTTGGCACCTCTCACATTTAAAATTGATTGCGAGATGAGCTGTTCGCCACATTTGCCTGACCTCTGTCATTTAAAAAAAAAAAAAAAAAAAAACTTTTTAAAAGTCTCTACTTTGAGGAAGTATAAAGAGGTCACATTATGATAATTTAAGAGGGAAAAAAAACTAAAAAAATAAGTTCCTTTTCAGTCCAATTTCCCACCCTGTTTCACTTATGGCAACACAAATACAAATTTTTCTTCACATCATCGGCCAGGTTTCCAAGCATACGAAATTCAGCAATTAATACAACTTTTGCAAGTGCTGCTTTCTGGGTTGGGGGGCAGTGATATAGCCTATTCAGTATGTATGTAATTCCACTATTGTAATCTCCTTGAAGGCAATCCCCTCTTCAAACAGTATGCAAGCGGCTGACTGCTTCTAAAAGATGAGCTATGATGACACCAAGTGGACAAAACACCTCACATCAGCTGTGTGGAGTCAAGTCTTGAACCCTATAGACTTTTTCCCCATAGGTGCGAAGGAAGAAGTGTTTCTTTTTTCCCAAGCATCTTTCTATTTTTGTCTGTGACCTCATTCATAACCAATGAGACAGTTTGGTCAGCTGTTTATTTTCTGAGCTGTGATTTTGGCCCCAACCAGCAGGATATGACAGAGCTGGATTACCCAATCAACTCTTCCCTCAACATCTGGGTGCAAGATGCCCCACCAGATGAGCCGTGTCTTCCCTCCTGTCACCTTTTCATCGTTTGTTTTTTTTTTCTCCTCTTCACATGCATTCCTTTCTACTTTCCTCTATTATCTTCTACATGTCCTCCTTTTTTCCTGCTTCTCTTGACTTTCTTCCTTTGGCAGTGAACTCTCCAAATCCTTTTGTATGATGAAGCAGTCCACAAATACAGTATCTACTGCTTACACTATCAATACAGTAAGATATGGGATCAATTACAATTAAAGAATAAATAAAAAAGCTTAGCTTACAAAACTACTGCTAATATGAGGACATGAGGTTACAAAAACATTACAAAATCTTAGTTAATTCTCTTACAGAAAGACAATTCATAGACAAAATTGTCAAGTTGACATGAGTGGGAAATTCTTATGTGTATATGTACAAGACTGACAGTCTGCAGCCATGCTAGCAGCCCTGTAAGGCTGTAGACCGCAATGTTTCAAGCTGAATGCTAGCATAATTTTGACTGGATAACAGTGCTAGATGGAAAGTTGGGGGATTACAAGAATTATTTCAATTCATCCTATAGGGGACATGAATGTTTGTGCCAAGTTTTATGGCTATACATTCAAAATTTGTTGAGATATTTCAGTCAGACCATCAGATTTACATTGGAGCCATGCGGCTAACATGGCTAAAAACAGCTATCCAAATAGCACATGTGGTTTAAAGTTTCAGAAAAACATGTAGTCAGATATTCTTTTGAGTTGTTAATTTCTTTAGTAATGTTAGTTGTATGAAGAGTAACAGGTTTACAGGCAACACTTTGCCTACACAGCAGGACTTTACAGACAGAGCTGCTGACATTCCTCCAGGATCTGTTTTATCTTGTTGTTCTCTCAAAGTCTTATCCCTTGTTCCTACATACCAGCTCCTCCTGGATCTCAGTCCAGACATTTCCTGTCCCCCAGGGATCAGGGCAGCATCTCATCTGTATGTGAGTGCAAGTGTATTACAATAGTGATGTGCACAGAATCTCTGGGGCTCAAGTTAACAGGGATGAGAGAGTTTGGAGTTTTAGCTTGTGACAGGCAGGCGCAGACCCCCCCTCCTCACCTTCATTCCAGTCCACATTTCATTATGACAGGAATCTTAAATCATACAAAGGCCTCAGGGACCATGCAGTCCAGCAGGAGGGATGAGTGAGTGAGGATCTGGTCATGATCAGAGGAAATGCTTGTGTGTGTCAGAAAGGAAGAAACTAAGGCTGTCCTCTTCATCATTCATCCTCAGCTCTGGAAGATACATCAGCTTTACGATCCCATCACTCTTTGTTTTTATTGATTTTAAACTAATTTCCTTTCAATTTTATTTCTTTATTTTTTCCTTTTGTCATAACAATGTCCTTTTGAAATCTTGAAAAATGTGTTCTTACATGCAGTAGGCTCACTTTCAAACTTACAATTCCTTTTTGATAGCGGAAGAAAGTTTTGATAAATTTGTAAAAAAGAACGTCAAAGGGAACCTGCCAAACTAATTTAAGCCATCTTAAAACAAGGAAGGACAAAAAAATATGCATCTTGTGCAATACTGAATATATTTTATTTCTGACTACACTTTCCTGGCTACTATGTAAAACTTCCACTTGCTCTCTGCTCCAAATACTGAATTTTTAAAACCTTAAATAATCGCCATGTTAATCAACTATTTGCATCTTCTGCAATTTAAAGCCAGAGGGAGAAAGAATGTGTACAATTCCTAGTCTAGTTCACACATATGTTACACACATATGTTTACAGTAACTCCACCACACTCTATCTCCAAGAGGCCCAGGCCCCCTGCTTGGGGAGCGGCAGCCTGGAGAAAAAGAGGGTAAAGGCACAGATATTGAGCAAGTAAGAGGGGTCTGATCAGAAGCCAGTATTGGCACTGCTCCCCTCCCCAGCCGGACCTCAAGCGTGTGGGCCCTTGGCGGGCAGATAGACAGCCGGTTCTGGGACTTGGAGGAGGAAGAGCAGCCAGCTGGAGCAGTAACAGAGTGGTATTGTGAGCTGACTGACTGACTGACGCCTCAGCGGAACAGAGACGCAGGCTGCCGGGGTGGCCTCTTTCTGGGGCCCCTCTGTGCTGATGCGCTGCTTGAAGTGGGTCAGACAGACACAAGAGCACAGTGGAGAGCAATCAGAGGGGTGTACGCTCAGCAGAGCTCCAAGACAAAGAGGCATCTAAACAGGGGAGCTTGTGTACAGTGAGCTGGAAGAGACAGGGGCAGAAGGTTTTGTTGACGTTGTGTTATAAAACCTCCAGAGCAGAGATGATTATCAGTATTGTGGTCAAATTATGGTTGTGGTTGACTGTACAAGACTCCAAATTCTGTTCAACAACAGAACAATGTTGCTTGTGTTTTAATATAAACCATTGCCAAACTGGTGGATAAAGATAAAAAATGAAATCTGCTATGTACACATACATGTTCACTTGGTGTAAAAATTTCATCAAGGTGCTTAAATGTCACCTGTTTTTTGTTCCCTGCATGTAATAGCAGAACAATCTGTTTCCCTCCTGCCATATACAAAATGAAGATTATCATCATGAGGAGTTAGACTGTTAAAGTCCAGATTAAACTTCCGTATCATGACGGATTTCCGAGCAAAACAGGATAGACAGGCAGGACATAACATTGGGAGGAATTTTATTTGAATGTTGAAAAGTGAGCATGTCATAATGAATCTTAGCTCTGTGCCACTAAAAGTTGAAGACTGATTGATGGGTGGATGTCATGATATTATTGGCTGAAATTGGTTCAAGCCTACGTAATCATGTTATGTTTTGTTTTACAGGAAGAAAACATGGTTGGATTTTGATATAAGAAATTGATTTTTTTGGCTTATCTTGTTAAACAGGTGCACAATATGACCAATGATGTGATCTAAAAGGATTAAAAAGCCATTTTTCATTTCATCTCGATTTGAATGACAACATGATAAGGCCTCTTTGAAAAAAAATGTTCAAAGCAGAGGCTGTTGCTGTAGTTTCCAGAGGGAGGCAGTGTTCTCATTCAGCGCACATAAACATTCTTCACAGCATCCATTTTGCCTCCAATTCTCTGCAGCTCTTAAACTGTAAAATGATCGCCAGCCATAGAAGCAGCGAGCTGCTAGTTATCTTGTTATTGATGTGGGCACTGAGGAGAAAGGACTGCCACGTTCTGGTGGGCGAGAGGCCGGAGCACAACAACACAATAAAAGAAAGATGGAATGCCAGGAATGGGAGAGTAAAACCTCCCTCAGAGAACAGACAAAGCTGTGGCTGTGTCACACTTAAAACCTGGAGCATGTTTGGAAATACCATAAAGTTGAGCTGTTCAGGGGGTTTTGACCACACGCGGTGAAGCAGTTATCAACTACAATGGATGTTCAAACCTGGTCACAATTCAGCCTGAAAATTATTTCAAATATTTCAACCCCACCTACACTTGGCATCTACTATAATCCTATGAAAAAAAAAAAGAATGAATAGCTTGTGTGTTATACATCCAAACACTTCTTAAAGCACACACGACACACTGAGGGTTTTACAAAACTACCTCAAATACTTTGAGAATCACACTCCAGTATGCAGCAACATGTGTGTTTGGTGGTTATGCTTTACATCTGTCTTGGCAGCCTGTCAAGAGCATCATCTGGTTACCAATTCTGTTTGTTCTGAAACTGAACATGCTTTGTATTTATCCTCCCACACACGACCACAGCAGGGAATCCAATAAGTTAAAATCGAGCAGAGTTTAACGAGTAAAAACCTCTTTTAGCCAGGATCTGCTGACATGCGGTGGAGAAGGAGAGAGAGAGAGAGAGAGAGACTGATGTATGTATTTTGAGACAAAACAGACCACACCGTCACATGACTGGTCTTGGTAAATACTTTATATGCAATTGTTTCTTGATCTTTGCAAACACTGTATAGAAAACACTTAAGGTAACATTTTTTCAAACATTTAAAGCGCGCCTGAGCTTTCAGACAGACATGACACAGTAATCTACAGCTTTATAAACATTCTCTCCCTCTGGCCTGTCCATTCACATACACACACACATACACACACACACACACACACACACCTCACCACACTTCCCGCCACATACAATCCCTTCCACACACACGCGCGCATCGCTATCAGGCTCTCCACTTATTATTCACAGTAGGCTTTATAACACTGTTTCTGTATCGTATGATGGTTCTCAATCAACATATTTTTTATTATTTAAAATAGCTATCAACATTTATGCTGTAATATTTGGAAAGTGATACATTTGTATTTACATAAGCTTATTGAGCGGGATTCAAATACAATGTGTGTGTACATATGTATAATCGTATGCAGGTGTGTGTGTGTGTGTTTGAGTCAATGGTCGATTTCCGCCGACAGCTGTTCAACACAGTCCAGTTAGAAAAGAAGAGAGTGGCGTGGAGCTCTGATGTGTTTTCTGCCCCTCAGTCGCTGAGAGAGACGATGCAGGGAAGCAAGGGGAAGCTCCCTTACAGCTGTCTGTGATAGCACGAGGAGAGTACGGGAGACAGAAGTGACCGGAGATGGTGCGCGGCACGTTGGACTCATCATACATTCAGCAGAGGCCAGGAGGCGTCAGTTGTTATCTTGGACGGCTGTGATTTAGGGTCCTACTACAACCTCGCGCTGAGTGACTGGCACATTCAGACTCTCACACTCATGTAGACTTTTTTTCATTTCTTACGAGGTTAAAAGTAAGAAAACGTGGCAAATGGGTATAATACCGTGTCTGATTTTAAAACGCCTCCATAAGCATCAAAAACGGATGCTTCCAGGGCGAGAAGTCTTCACTTCCAGCTAGTCATACGATATCCCCCTTCCTCCTCCTACTAATCCTCACCTTTTCTCTTTCACACATAGAGATGCAAGCACTCGTGTACATTCATATACACAAAAAGTACAGAAGCAATTACACCTACATACACACACAGAAAAACAACAAAAAAAAAAAAGGTTTGCACACACATATGGCCACACGTACACATTGGGACCTGGGTAAGAGACCAAACTAATGTGAGAGGAAAGTGAGGCACATAATCTGACAGGCAAAATACAGCCCGAATTTTGGTATACTCAAAACAGAAGTCAGATGTGGATGATTAAGGTGTTGCAGGCTTTCAGCCTTTTGCGAGAACTTCTAAAATGTAACATCTACTTAGCACCTATACCCTTCCAGGTGCCTTAATCTGAATCTTTAAGTACCTATTAAACAGAGACAGAGGTAGAAACTCTGGCTCCATTGTCCACATGAGTAAAAGCCATATTGGCAAATCGTTTTGGGGTTCAACTTGGACTAAGGTACCATCGTGATGACATGAGTAGTGCTTAAAAGGCTTAGCTTTTCTTTCACATCCTCATTTGCTATTACCAAGGTCAAAGGCATTGTAACAGAGATCCACATAATTAAACATTTAAAGAATTTATGTGCTCCAACAGTCTCATAAACTCTGGGTTGGGACCCAAAATAAGTCACAGGCCTATTTTTGCTGGGTCCCTAAATGGCAAGAGTAGCAACAGATTTTTCATGAGTTGGGGTCTGAAGAAAAGGGACTGCATTTTGTTCTTCCCTTGATGAGAAAAGCTTAAGAACCACAAACAGTGTCTCCTCTGGGTGCAGGAGTGACAGTGGTGGGAAATGGATATGTCTAGTCAATCTCTTGAGGGCGTTTACAGAGGTGCTTGAGAGGCCCCCTGTGGGTCTTTGAGGGCCATTCATTAAAAGTGGCAGCACTTTTCTATCCCTGTATTTAATGTATGTCTTTTGTCTTTTACTTTCCCTTTATTGAAAAGCTATGTCATCATCCTGGGCGTGTTGGTTAACGGGGTAAGTTAATTTTGTTCCAAATTGATAACAGAAAGAGGGACAGTAGGGAGAATGAGAGAGAGCAGGTAATCTGTCCATCCTTCCAGTCACCCCTCGCTTTGTTAGGATGGGTGTTCAGGGGGTTTAGGCGAGTGTCAGTTCAACCGTCGTCTGGGGTCGAGTCTTCAGGGGTGGATGAGTCCTCGGCGAAGTCGTCCGACGAGCCTCTCTTGTGGATGCGGCCGTCGCTGCGCATGCTGTGGAAAGTCTTGCGGAAAGCCTCCATCATCGAGTGCGCCAGCTTCTTAGCCTCCAGCTTGCTCTCGCACTCCACGGCGTGGCAGTCCATCTGGAAGGACAGGTCGTCGTTGATCTCCCGGTAGATCCAGGCAAACACGTTGGGTCTGACGCTGTGGTCGGCTGTGCAATAGGCGATGCGCGCCACTTGGTAGGTGTCCATGGTTACTGAGGCCTCGCCGTGCTCATCCAGGTGGTGAAGACGCACCTGGAATGGCCGAATCTCCAGCAGAGAGTTGCCCGCGGGGCAGGTGCCCTGCTGCTGGGTCAGGGCACGGCGCTCTACCAGACCGACCACCGCCGACTCTGTGCAGCCAGACAGGAACTGGGTCCCAAAGATGGTCACCTTGCCCAGGTAGGTCACCTGCAGGAAATGAGACACACACACAGATACTATTAGACTTGCATAAAAAAGGTTTCTTTTTCCACTAGGACAACCTATAACGACCATAAATACGCAATTGGCCACTGATACACCACTACCCTTTCAACAGAGTCACAGCTGTAAATGGAAAAAACAACAGGAAAGGGATTCAAAAACACCATAAAAATGTCAAAAGATCATATATCTTGTAAAAAACCCTGCTCCTCGGATGAAACGTTCCCTTTCATACTGAGAGATTCCTCCAGGAAAGTGTCAAGAAGATTCACGTGAAACATTTGTGACCTGAAAAAGGAGCATCCGCAGAACATTGGACGGTTCTACAAAGAACTTATGTGTTTGTGTTCAGCTTTAACACCAGGATACTACAGGTCCCTTGCTGAGTCACTGTCATGATGTAAGAACATTGTTATCAGGGTAAAAGATGGTCCAACTCACTACTTAATGGGTCTTTATCTCTTTCTAGTGGAGTGTACACAAAGTGTCTAGCAGAGGTAAAACAGAGCAAAAACATTATTTTTAAAAAGCAAAGTTGGGCCAAATTTTTTATTTTGAAATCACCTCCAGACGTTTTCAATATCAAAAACATTCTTTGTAAAAGGTACTGAAAGGTCATCAATGTGGAGCAAAAGTGTAATAATTCATTCCACTGTCAGTTAATGAATTTAATGTTCAGATTACCTCTTTACGTTAATTAACCCCAAAAAACTGGGGTGCCTTAAGTCTCTCTGCATAGAGGAAGATGTGTTTTAAGAGCTAGTGGTGGTGATAAAAGGCTCTACTAATTTTCTGTGGTAACCGTGCTGACATGCTGACGGTTGTGTGTTCTTTCCCAAAGAGAGAAAACACTATGTTGAGCTGTGGCTGCAACAAGGACCATAGAATACCATAGTAATGACACCACATACCAGCAGAGCGATAGACTGAGGAGATGGAGAGGGATAAGGGGAGAGAGAGAGAGCTAAGACGTGAACAAAGCTGGAGTTTTCAGGGGGAACGTGGCCAATTGCAGAGCGGTCCAGGAATAATGGCTGACTTGTGTGCTTTCTCTACATGGTGTTCTTTATGGCTTTATAAAAATACACAGAGGAGGAGCCTGCTACGAGTCAAACACTCAAAAGAGTTTTCACTCCTGTCTGTGTTTATACTGGGGCAGGGGAATACTCCTCTCTCAAGAGTTCATTACAGCTGGCTTATTTGCAGCACACATTTGACACATGGCTGCAGATAGGTGCAATGATAAGTGTGAATAGATAACTGAACATCAAGCAAAGACGTGTATTATATAAGTATATAGATGTGACCTGCAATTGTGGATTTAATATCAAGCCAGTCTGTGGTCAATCACACTTTCCCCTAAAGAGATTTCATTAATATTTTATCTTCAAGTATTTCCAATTCTTACATTTTATCATTCTGATAACAGCAAATCAACACATACCAATGTCAGACTGACACAGAACACCAGAAACATGACAGAAAGCAGACACCAGTGTCCTATTTTATTTATCATATGATCTGACTGCTTCTCTTCTTTCACAAGTTTTGTTTAGTCTGCAACCATCATGTCTACCTTTCTCTGCCGTGATTCTGACTGAATGGGATCTTTCAGAGTGCGCATGTAGAACAATCAGCCAGTCACTGGCTCTCTGAGTCCGCCAGCCTCTCGGTTAGATGGGCAGTTAGACTTGCGTAGGATAGGAGTAGCATTTACCAAAAAGCTACAGATGAAGCTACCCTTTAGTTAGGGTAAAACGTTGTAACGTGCCAAATTCTTTTGTCAAATCATGTACTGTACGTAATCCAACAGTTGTGGAGCCCAAAAGAGTTCTTTCCATCCTTAATTACACACAAACACATGCATGTTAGAACTAGAAAATCATATAAAAACATGAAGAAATGAAAATAATGGAGAAGTGGAGCGACAGTACAATGGTGTGGGGGGGGGGGGGGGGAGAGGAAGCTAGTGATGAATAGAAAATAACAGAAACAAACTGTAAAATGTAATATTAGCATTAGCATCATTTATTCCCTCTCCACTACCTTTAAGGGAAAAGTTCAACATTTTGGAAAACGCACTTATTTGTTCTCTTTATAACAGTGAGATGAGAAGGGAGATATCAATATCATGTTTGAGAGGGGTATCAATGTTCTCATCTCACTCTCATAAAGAAAACTAATAAATTCCCCAAACTTGCTGAAGTATTCCTTTGAATCAATTGAAGGATGTTTCTGATATAGCTCCCTTTTATAAACAAGACACATTTATGAAATATAAGACGACTACATAAATATCCTGCAAACAAAAAGTTAGCAACTCATGCTACAAATTTAATGATTAAATCAGAGATATGTCTCCAATGTGGGCGATAACACTCTCCTGGTTTTCTAGAAGGCAAAACAATGTAGAAAGATATATAAAAATATTGCATGTGGCAGTCAAGCCGACTGGTGAATGATACTATTAAAAAAAACTATCAGAAAGATCCGTATTGAAGCTTACTCAAAAGTATTATCCGTGGTATCTGCTCCAAATATAAAACACCAGTATCCTACCACTATGGTGGATGGTGGTGGCCCCTGAAATACCGCGACTGCAGCGTGACATGACATTGATTCCCAGTTTCCTGTATGCAACAGTAACAGATCCAGTCAGGGAAAGCAGCTGCCTCCTCATGCCTGGTTTTCATAAGCGGCGACCGCTGGGTGGGACATGCAGCCTTTGACCGGATCCATCATTCAGCTGAGTACCACAGATCTGCAGGAGCAGCCTGGAGGCAGGGTGGTTTGCTAGTCGACCACACTGACACCCTATCGCAGCCAAAAGGCGGTCAGTCACTCAGCCAGCCAACAAATCCAAAGACCGCGCCAAAATACATCAACCATCCAAAGTGTGCTATTTCTATGTTGAACAGCAATAAAGAGTCGTTATAGACTTCTTTTCTTTGTCTCTCCTATTTTGATATCGAATTACTTGTTTAAACTTTGATCGTTTCTTCTAAATGGCCGGCTTCCTAGTTGAATGAGGGCAAACTGCTTTGCCAGGTTTAATTTTCTTGGAGCATCTGGGTGTTGGCCAAAACACTGAAAGGCAGCTGATGTCTTCTCTCTATCTATAGGCTATATGTCCGCATTACTCTTCGTCTTTGTTGATGCTTTGTTCATTTCTGCTCAGAAAGTGATGTAATTAAAGTGCCTGCAAATAATGTTCACAACTCAGGAGGAGAGGATTTCATTTTGCCCCAACTAATCAATAGTTACTGCCAACGTTAATTGATTTTAAACTTGACAATAGTCACACAAAGTTAAAAAGCTTCCTCTGTTTACATGGAAGAGGTGTTAAAGAGAGGGAAAGGGGAAAGAGAGAAGTATTGTAGAAAGATCAAGAAAGGACAGGTAGAAAAGCAATCATCTTCATTTGAGGTAAACAAAATTAAATTGCTATAATTGGTATAATACAAAACACAGGATTTACTGAGTAAACTGTTGGCACGTCGTCAGAGTTTGCATGTCTGGCCATGCATGTCTTTGAACTATTTGGGCTGATTGTTAAATTTCTCTCTGAGTTTGAACTTCTTTCCAACTGCAATGCTTCATCACTCACTGACTGGAACTGAAGATCTGGAACTTTTCTCTGTTGTGAGCCAGACAAGTGGAGTGAACACAGACCAGACCAACAAGTATGTGACAACAGGTGTGTGCGTGTGTGTGTGTGTGTGTGTGTGTGTGTGTGTGTGTGTGTCTGCATGTCTGACCAAACATTTGAGTTTGTTTCTTTAGCTGAAGAGGAAATTGTTGAATTTCTTGAGCAGGAAAGATGACAAATAAAAACTGTTTATAGGGCCTTGTTCATAAAAAAACAGATACACCACTAAAACTTGGATGTTTTTTTTTTATCTGCAGTAGTTGAATAACCCGTTTCAAATGCAACATTTTTCCTCCTGGGCTTAGACAACACTGACCCCATTTACACTTGGTATTAAAATGTGGTCTAGGTGAATATAGCATCTGTATAAGGAACGCTGAATGTTTGTGCATTCATGAACACGCAGTCACACTGAATGCAAAACTAAATGTGGATTTTATAAAGTTTGGGAATGCCACATAAGTCCTAGCAGGCAAGGCTGCTAATAGCAATGTCATAAAAAAAATGAATAAAACCTTCAGAGGATGCTAGTATTTCGATATAAACACATCACAAAACATGAGACGCTGTTAGACTGAACTCAGTAAATGACAGTGATCAACTGCACGATCCTCCCCATCAGGCTCGCTTTGCGGTAACTAATCATAGTTGCATGTTGGAATATCAAAACCATTTTTTCCAGTCCAAGACACTGAAGGCAAATTATTCATTGTGTCACATATGAGGGATGCATCTGAGGACCATGTGTGTTTGAATGGAGTCACAAATAATTCACACAATATATAGCGTAAAACAGAAATTTTAAAAGGGGACATATCATGCACATTTGCAGGTCTATATTTATATACTGGGGCTCTAGTGGTATATCAGACAGGCTAAATTAAAGCTCTACATTATCTAATGCTAGCCAGCGGTTATACATAACATTTGTTAGCCTAGCACTAGCTAATGTTAACTAGCTTAGGTAATGTTAAAACTTAAACTCATAACAATCTGGAATTGCGCATCATAATTGGTTTCGGCCTCTCCTGACTGACAGTTATTTGTTAGCTAAATTCACTAATGTTGTCGAGCTAGTTAGTTAGCTAGCTAACTCCCTAAGACCTAGCCTGCTAGATACCTAACCTGTGGAAGCAGGTGGTAATTCTGCTGGCGTCCTCGTTGTTTCCCCTGCCAGCTCTGCTACTAGTCCTGCTGCTGGAGGGGTTATTTCGGTCGTCTCGACCTCAGGGCTTGCAGCTTTGAAATATCCAGTTAGCTTGGTGATTTGTCTTAACAGCTGTGACTCCCGCTGCCCTTTCTGTCTTTGATATCTGGGTTTTTGAGCTACGCTTTCACATTTTTTTTCCAGACATTTTTGCAAACGTGGCTTTTGAAGTAAACTTCTACTCAAGCCAGGAAACTGCCATACGTATAAACAGTTGAAGAACAGCAACTCATTCAATGGACGATCAAGACAGGCAGGTCATACATTTACCGATCACAGGGGCTTTAATTTATTTTTTCAGGGTATCAACCTCTCTTCTCCCTAGTGAATTTTATTTTATTTATTTTTTCCCTGAGCCTCGTGGGCTCTCTCGCGTCGTCAGGCCCCAAGGCTGGAGCCCTGGTAAGCAAGTGCATTAAAACAGCGTGGTCTGGAAGCAGGCAGCTTGCAGAGGTGGACTCGAGACAAATTACCGGGTGACTTTAACAGCTGCAATATGTGTGTGTGTTTATCTGTGTCTCTTTCTGAGAGAGTGTGAGTTTATCAGGACCGTCTCCAAAGATACATATCATGGGTTATGACTGGAACAAGGAAGAGACACACTGACTCAATGATCGTAAATTCTGCAGATGGAGAAGAGACCTGATGCAGGTTGGACTCACTGACAGTGCAGAAATTAGACGCTTTCTGACTCTCCAAGCCAAACTTTTGAGACTTGTGGGGCTGCTCTGTATGAAGAAAACCACTTGCGGTATGTGCGTGTCACTAGACTTTCTACACATCATCAAGCCCTGTATAAAATTGATACATCAATCCGTCCATCCCAGACCAGAACACATCTGCTGTCCTGTGCTCTGGCTGCCTGCTCACCAGTCGTCTAAGTGCTGGCATGTCAGGCAGGCATCTTAAATCATTCCAGAGATCTACAGAGTCCTCCCCTTTGTTTCAACTTTCCATGTGTTTCTCCTCCACTCTGAAACCCTGTTGTCTACTTTTCGCTTAACTTCACTTTCTCCTCTCTTTTTTACTTCCCTGCACACATCATCAGTCCCCCCCCCCCGCCCCCACTTTCACCTCTCGTCTATCCTCACATCCCCTCTACTGTTCTGTTCAGTGCTCCCTTCTATGGCTAATTGTTAATTGTTCCATACCGTCAAACTGAAGATATTGATTCCATGTGAAGTGATACACAGACAGAAATAAAGATCCGTGAGAGGAGCGAAGGCCTTGGGGGCTGCAAAGAAGGAATGCTACAGCACAGAGAGAAATGGAGCAAACATTGACAGAAAAAACAGACAGAGGCTGAAGAAAACTATGAGGAACAAGGGAAAAAAGTAAAGGTTGAAATGTAAACTATCCACTGGACTTCTTCAGACAAGAGACTAAATATATGTGTGTGCGCATGTGTGTATTTTTAATGCAAGTAGATACCGCAGCTATAGGATGCATTACATTTGTACTGTACCTGCTTTGTGGGAGAGACAAAAATCAAAGAAAGGCATGTGAGAGTGTTTGTGAGTATGACAGAGAGAGGGGAGGAGCATGGTTAAACATTTGCATGTGTGGTGAGACATGTGGCCACCATTACTGACTCTTGGTTTATGGAAGACATTGTCCTTTCCTATTCTCTCTCTCTCTCTCTTTCACGTACGCATGGGAAAACACACACTTGGAGAGATTAGCATTCAGATATCTCAAACTTTTAGCTCAGTGGTTCCCAACATGGGGGTTGGGAC
Source organism: Thunnus thynnus (assembly GCF_963924715.1). Classification (NCBI taxonomy): domain Eukaryota; kingdom Metazoa; phylum Chordata; class Actinopteri; order Scombriformes; family Scombridae; genus Thunnus; species Thunnus thynnus. Next base: position 14,027,056 of record NC_089523.1, read on the forward strand.
ACTCCAGGGGGTCTTAAGATACATCTGAGGGGTCACAAAATGTTTAAAGGGATAATTAAGACAGATGGTTTACAGCCATGTTAGCGGCTGACAACCCTTGGATGGTTAACGCTAGATTAAAAGTTAAGGGATCATCAAAGTTATTACAATTCACCTTTGACCGACCAACCGCGTTGCCATTTCGAGAGCCACGCCACTAGTAGGGCTGAGCGATATGGACAAAATCAAATATCACAATATTTTTGACCAAATACCTCAATTTTGATATTATGACAATATTGTAGGGATGACTATTGGTGCTTTCACAAAATATTTACACAATGAGATTTTTGATAAATAATCATCAGTAATGTGGATACAATGAGTAAGTGGGTAAAGGGAAATAGTATAACAGCTAGTGACAGTCTTGTAAGTTCAGAAAATTATATCACTTTACTGTAATGCAGCCTTTAAACCCAGGAAAAGACAACACTTATGCCATATCACGATATAACAATATCCAAAATCTAAGACGATATCTAGTCATATCACAGTATCGATATAATATTGATATATATTACCCAGCCCTAGCCACTAGTATTTCTGTTGCTCTAATTTTTGCTTTTTTTTCTTGTCTAGCTATTTCTACCTCTTTCGGGCCTCCAAATTCACTCTGATGACATGATCTGACAAGGAAAAATCACTTTTTGGTTCAAGTGCTCATAACTTATATCCTCACTGAGGCCATGATGTGATTTGGTGTCACAAGAACATACTGTCTCATTCTGAGCGGTCAAAAACTAAAACAGTTGCAAATCACTGCTCTGCTTCCCAACGTCTTGGTTTATCTGTGCTTAAGGACACATAAAGCAATTATTAGGCATGTTGTGCAAATATGTGCATGCTGGCTTCAGCTATGTCTCCACATGTTTACAACAAACACTATTACTTATTAAAAACATATAATGAAGCACATACATGCCAACACTGTCACTCTGTCACCGCTGTTTATAAGCGCAACACTTTCTGTGTTAAATGATAAATGAGTCAAACAGATTTTAGCATTTAACTTTTATTTGATGAATCACGTGATGCAAACCCAACAATGCCTGAAAAACCACATTTATGGAATGACAAGGGAGAAGCAGACAGACACAGAGTCAGGGAGCGAGAGAGAAATGTATTGTTGTAAACAGATGGGGAGAAAAGCTGATAGAAAGAAAGTGAATGCAAAGAACGACAGAAGAAAGTGAGAGATCCACAGAGGGAGACAGAAAAAACATCCGCAGCCCTGCAAGCGAGCCGGTGGGAAGAGAGACAGGAACATCCTGGTCCACTCACGCACAACACACACTGTCTATGTGTCTGTCTGTGTTAGCGTGTGTGTATATTTGTGTGTAAGCACACAGGCATGCATGTGCGTATGAGAGGTGTAGAGCTAGGGCAGCTGCTGCTGCTGCTGCTGCTGGAGCCACAGCTGGTTCAGCTATCAGCAGAGAAAGGAACAGAGGAGATGAGAAGAAAAGAGGAGGAGGTATGGGAAAAGGAGGAGGAGGAAGAGAGACTTGGAGGAATCAGCGAGGACATACCTGTCCCTACGGAAAGGCTTTGGGAACATGGAGAAAGAAGAAGAAAGGGGATGGGATGACAGGAAGAGGGGCTGAGCGCAGAACAAGGAGGTAGTTGTTGAGGAAAGCAGTTGGGTCCTGTTGGATCAGATCTGGGAACAGACTGTAATGTGAAGGTACAAACAGTCAGCAACACTTCTGGAACTTGTCGTTTTAGCATCAAGCTCTTTCCCAGACACTGGTCCAAGGACAAACAGGTGGTGCAGACAAAACACACAGTCTATCTGTCATTCTGGGCCTGTTTTCTTCCCCGCCTCCACTGTGCCATCCAGTTGTAAGTTTGTGGTCTTTTCCAAATGGCCTGAAATAAGAATGTGTTGTTTTTGTTCATACTTTAGCAGTTGACTATTTGGAAATCCATCAGACCAGTATCTGGCAGTGGTGACTATGGTTGGGCCGATGTAAAAATTTTCAAACTGGTTTGATATTAAGCCAAATACTGGACCACCACTAGGTGTCGCACATGACTCAGCTGCTCTTGAATGGAACATACTGAGAGCCCGTGAATTAGAGTACAGCGGACAACTGAATGACACATAGTATACAACAACCATTAAATTTAACTCTTCTTCTTGTGTTACGGTGTTGTGTGTAGCTGCAGTGTTTCCTTTTTAATAGCCGGGAACACCGCGGCTACACACAACACAACTTGGCTATGCTATGCTATACAAGCTAATTTTAAAAGGAACAGTTTAACATTTTGGGAAATTGTTTATTTGCTTTCTTGCAGAGTTAGGTGAGAAGATTGATACTACTTCAATGTCTGTACTGTGAATATGGAGCTACAGCCATCAGACTGTTAGCTTAGCTCAATACAATGACTGGCAATTGGCCTCAACATCGAGCCTGGCTCTGTCCAAAGGTAATAAACTCTGCCTGCCAGTACCTTTGAAGCTCAGCAAAATATATTTAGTGAAGTGTAAAAATTAAAATTTGCTATTTTACAGGTGGTCATGTTACAATTGCCAGGCCTATTGCCACAAGTAGAAACTCAAGAAAGTTATGTGTTTACATTAAGATTTACCAGATTTCTCATACCATTCCTTCCTATTCCTTTATTCAAAAGTACCAGCACCCCTGTAGCCTTGTGGTTAAGATGCAGACCACATAACTCGCTATGTATGTGGTTCACTTCTAGCTGTGGACCTTTATTGCATGCGATACCCCTCTTTCTACCCTTTTTTCCTGACTCTCTGCCCTTTCAATTATTAAATAAAAAGCAAAAGAAAAACTTTTTAAGTTACATTATTCAAATGGTGTTGAAAGCAGATGCACAAGCTATATTTTCAATTATTCTACACATAAATGAAAATTCATAGATTAAGCAGCCTACTCAGTAGCCTATCAGCCAATATTAGCTTATTGCAGATATATTGCATTGGCATATGTCCGATGAGTAGCAAGTAGTAACAAGAAAATAAAATTCATGGAAACTGTGTGTGTATTTTATGTGTTTATGTAAAAATATTAATATCAAATTAATATCAATATCAAAAATCCAGTAGCCCTTTGGCTGTAGTCAGTATGGCACTGGAATAAAGACAGTTAGTGAGCCCAGTGTAAAAACGAAACACTGTGTACTAAAGGTAAAACACAAACGTCACACTGTCAGAGAGGGAGGTTACCCTGGCGTCCTCCCTCAGTAGGCCCCTGTGTCTGGATCCCCCTACATGACTGGGAATCCACTGCTTGGGAATGCAGCATTCTTGAGGAGGTTGTTAACATTCCTCTAAACTTATTGAATCAGCACAGCACAGCTGGCTCTGCTTGCCACGGCATGCAAAGATGGATGAGGTTTTTTTTAAAAGTGCTGTGTGTACTTGCTTGTTTGTGTTAGGGTTGCGCGGTGAGAAGAAGGTGCTGTGTATATGTGTGTGTATATATGTGTGTGTGTGTGTGTGTGTGTGTGTGTGTCAGTGCGACACAGAGTCTGAGTGTTTCAATGTAAGTCAAGACAGGAGCACCTCAGTGTATATGAAAGAAGCTTTCACATCCATGACCCCTTGTGTACAGCCTACTATAGCATAAGAAATCTCCATATGATGGCAATAAAATTTGTTTTAAGACTCCACATTAACTTTTTAGTCTGGTGACACTGGTGCCAGGAGCATTTTCAAATACTGACCACAAAATTTGGTCTCAACCACAAATTTGCTGCAGTGCCAAAGTGTATTCCTGTGTTTTCCTTACCATCACATGCAAATAATTTAACTGGCTCCATCAGGAGAAGGACTACTACAGATTTTTGCAGAGACATTGTTCTGTGCATAAATATAAAATATGTTAATGGGGGGAGAGCAGATCCACTCACATCAGACCATTCTGATTCTTGTCACACCGGAGAAACCAGTAAAATGTTAATTGGCATTGGGAAGATTTTTACTTGAATATGTAAGTAGAATTGTTGTTCTCTGTCTATGTGAAGATCCCTTTGATCCAACTTGGTGGTTCAGCTAAATAACAACTAACAATTATTTTCATAATCAATTAATCTGACAATCATTTTCTCACTCAATTAAATCATTTTGGCTGTAAAATGTCAGCAAATACTGAAAAACGTCTGTTATAATATCCCGCATCCCAAGTTGACGTCTTCATGTGTCTTTTTTTGGTCCGACCAACAGTCTTAAACCCAAACATATTCAGTTTACTATAATGTATATTATGACAAAGAAAAGCATCAAATTGTCACATTTGAGAAGCTGGAACCAGCAAATATTTGGGATCTTTGCATTAAAAAGAAACTAAAACACTTAAGCACATTGAGTTTACGCCTGTTGTATGAAATATGCTATATAAATAAATTTGACTTGACTTATTCAATCATCAAAATAGTTGCTAATTAATTTTCTCATCAACTAATTGTTGCAGCTCTAATGGAAATGATCCTGTGGTGAAGGTCACAGCCTTCTTGTGTCACCGCCCGTTAATCAGGTTGATTTATCTGATTTCAGTTGAAGATCCTAACCAGACCTTACAGAATCAAATATCACAATATGTATTTAACTAAATACCTAAAGATAGATGGATATAATATATGACTGCTAGTGCATTCAAAATATTTAAAACACAATATTTCTTTTTTTCTGATAGAAAATCATTGATAATGTGAATATGATGACTAAACTGAGATCATATCTGTTAATTTCATTACATTACAACCCTGAACTGCAGCCCAGTCTGGCTGCTCCACTGATGAGCAGCAGTGCCAGCAGAGACAACACACCACTCAACCTGAATCCAGACTATCTTTAACACCTTTCCACTCCAGTTGTCATACAAGCATTTGAATAACAAAATAGCAAGCCAATAATTCTCAAGTCAATAATTCAGTAAATCATGTCTTAATCTATAAACACACACGCAAAAATACAAGAATATTGATACAAGGGCTCCAACAGACAGCATCACAGACACACACACACACATTCACCAGGGAACTGGGAGCACCGGTCATCTCAGCTGAGAGGTTGCTAATCATCTAAATGTCATCACTGTGTGTTCTGTTCTCTGTTCGCTGGAGAAGAAGTGATGGTACGCCCAGCACACTGACTGACATCAGAATACCAAGTACAGCAAGACAAAAAGCCTCTCTGGCTAACAGATTAGATAAAGACATAATAGGACCAGTGTGGCCCTGGGCTGTTGGCTTGAATGGCGTCAAGTTGAGAGAATCATACACTATCAGTCATTTGGGTTTCACTAAACAGTGTACAACCTGTGCTCCTAACTAGTGTTGCAACTGACAATAGGCCTTGTTTCACAGCAGACATTTTGTAATGTTGTACTAGTGAAAAGACAGGTGTTGCTAATGACTTTAACAATGGCTCTGTTGTATTCGAGTGTCCTAGTAAGTCATGACAGTGTAACAGCCAGCCAGTATGCACAATACCAGGAGTCTGAAACTGAAGCAGCTAAGTGGAATTCAGCCATTAATTTTATTATTTACACCTGTGCCTTTTTCCTACTGTGTCAAAGGTCTATTAATCACATTCAGCCTAATGACTGTCAATCACACCTTTATGGCAACGCCCAGGTGAGAGCGGTGTTTCTTTCTACCTTTATAACTTTGTTCAGTGTGACAACGCACTGTCCAACTGTTAATTAACACCTATTAAGCAACAAATTCACAGTTTTGAGCTTTCTATGCCTTTAAAAGGAATAGTTTGACATTTTGGGGAATCTGATTCATTTTCTTGCCAAAATTTAAATGAGAGGAATGATAAAACTTTCACGTTGTCTGTTAATGCTACAGCTACTGTCAGCGGCCGGTTAGCTTAGCTTAGCAATAAGAAACCGCTTCCTGTCAAGAAATAGTCTGGCACAAAATCTCCAATTAAAATGAAAGATGTTGTTTTTTAAACTTTTGTACTGATTAAACAAACAAGATATAATGTCTTAATTAGTGAGCTTTAGAGGTGCTAGCAGGCAGATTTTGTTAGCTTTGGACAGAGCCAGGCTTGCTAATTTCCCCTGTGTCCAGTCTTTATACTAAACTAAGCTAACCAGCTGCAAGGTGCAGCCTTATGTTTACCAAACAAACAAGATCTTCTCATTTAACTCTCAGCAAGAAAATGAATAAGCGAATTTCGAATAATAGTTTCAGCTTTACTCTCAATAGACTGAATTGAAACACAACAAAATCACGCGTAAACACGTGAATTGTATTTTGAGCAGACTCCAAAAGTAATTTAACATTTATCTTGGAGTATGACTGAGAAGCTGGCATAGCTGCAGAGTGCAATGAACACATTTTCTCAATGGATGTGAAGTGGGCGACATTGACAGCAGCAGGCCAGGCAGGCAAAGATGAGAGGTGGCCTTTCATCCATGCTAGCTGTTAGCTTTGGCAGCGGGACAGCGGCCCTCAGCCAGCCTTCCTGCCTGCCTGCAAACTGGGAGCACAACTGGGGGCTGGGAGAGGACTGAGTGAAGCAGGAGGGGGATGAAGAATGGAAAAAAGGGAATGTAAAACAGTCCATGTGGTTAATAAATGGTATCATATTGTGTTGTAGCACATAAAACCCGAGCAGGAAGGATGGCAAGGAGTAGCAAAAAAGACCATTGTTTCCTCAGTTTTCTCCCTTTCTCCCATTTCAACGCAGAGGAAAATAATGTCTGGGAGCAGAGGTGCTAAAGCAGGTGGGCAGACAGATATGCAGACAGGCAGGTAGTGACTCAGACAGGAAGTTACACAAGCTAACAGATGCAGGCGGTGAGGCAGACGGACTTGCATACTGTAAGGAGGTAGCAGACAGATTTTTTTTTTTTTTTTTTGTGGCTGGTATTCTGCTGAATAGCTGTAGTGGTATCCATGGCAACATGGCTTGGCATCCTCGGTAAAGCTGGAAAGAGCAGAGAGTACAGAGGAGAAGGCAGCGAGTGGATGTTGGGATTCACACTAGACAGAGAGGGATATCAAGTCCAACTATGGGCACCGTTCACCTAGGCGTTACATCAATATTTATCTATCACAGCAGTGATTGCCGATAGGATGATACAAGAAGCGGCTGTGTGTTGCTGCAGCCTGGATTCACTAATGTGCAGTGAAATCTATGCATCATCACACTGAAAATTAAAATTTTGTCCAAGTTGTTGGGTTGTATGTTAAGCCACAAAACTGGTAATTAAAAGTTACCAGTCATGCGAGTTGGGAAATTAAGTATGACGCACTTAACACCGGGAGAGAGATGAGTCAATAACGTGTGACAACACTACATCATGGAGTTAAAGCTGTAGTATGTGAGTTTTTAAACATTTTTTTTTTTGTTGGTATGCTCTAAAGAACATCTTAATGTGGAGAGTTGTTGTTAAAGGCTTCTGTGACTCAGGCTCATTGAACAGCCTGGCAGCAGCATATAGATACTTCCTTCTCAAGTTTTTAAGCAAGCCTCGTCCTTCTAACCAATAAGAGAAGGCCAAAGTATAGGTAGGTAGGAGCTCACAGATGTCAATCAATAGATGAACGCACGTCTTCCTCTTTTAGTGAGGCTCCAAGCTCACATGCAAGAATGGGAAAGCACCTTTACGTCCAGTTCCTGGGGAGAAATCAATACACCAGGGGCCCACAGTCATGAGAATGCAGAAGTGAAGGGCAGGGAGGAGGAGGAGTGCAGTCATTTGCTTTTGAGTCTCATGCTAGCGCTAGCTTGATTTCCAGAACTTGCATATTGTAGCTTAAGTATGAAGTAAAAAGTCATAAAGATCCAGTGAAATAAAAGATAAATTATCCAAGTTTTTATCTGTGCATTCGTTATCGTGTTATCTCTTGGTACATGCCAAATATACATGTTTTTAAATCCTTTTTGAGTATGTATACATCACATTCTTTCTCCTTCATATTCCTGCATAAGATTTAATATTTTTATGACTCCCCCTGCACTTGGGTTTAAACATAATTACCCAATTAAATCTGATTTAGGGTGACCTGCTAACTCCGATCATATAAAGCCATACCCGACTGCTAGCTAGCAGAGCATGAAAAGTGAATTTGGATGAGTGTGTTTAGATATGATTTTGGGAAAAACTTTGTTTACATTTCCAAAATATAATTTATTTATTTCTCCTATCTAACAACACAAACTATAACTTTTCAATTACTGTAATTCTCCAGAGACTTATGCTTGCTAAACTATGTCAACTTTAGACAGATCCAATTTCATCCTCAATAGATTTGATCAAATCTAATTGTCACATTACTGAAGCTAAAGATACTCTAAAGGCCATTTCATTGGGCCTTCAAAAACAATAAAGTGTACAAACTGCATGTGGCTGTGCTAAAACCTAATTTGTAAATTCAGTTTGGTCAGTTTGGTAGCTTTATAGTTTATTATGGAGAAGTATCATAAAAAAGGAAGTGCAGTGACTTTATTTCCAGTCATGACATTTTGAGTAGATACTCATTGGTTTACACATATTCTGGGAATTTTCAAGAACCCAAATTAGAGTACCCTGAAGCAACTCTGGTACTGAAACACAATAGAAGAATGCTGATTCTTTGCTAAGTTTTCTGCCAACTGAAATAGCCAAGGGATCGTTTCCATCTGTGTCATGTTTAATATGCAAAGCTGATGAGAATGCAGCAGTGTTCTAGTGTTATCTTACTCGTCTGCTTGTATGTTTTGAGCTAATGAAGAAATGGAAACAGTTATACTTCCCTGCAGTACTCACAAGAGGTGAAAATCTTGCCTGATTTTAATCGGGCCTGGCAGGCTAACAGCTGTTGTTAGGAGACAAGAGGGTGACGAGCAAGAGGAGTGACGAGCGTAACAGGTGAAAGGATTTGTTGTAAATAATACAGTGGGCTTAACAATGTTACATCATCATATTTTTTTAATAATTTAGCAAAGCTGTCATCTGTCAGCTTTTAGTTTTGTGTTCTGTTTTTAATTCAATGGATTAAAGATGATTTTGAACACCAGATTGTATTTATAAATCACATTAAGATTTAAGAGAAAACCCTGCTAATTAACTTGTTTCGGTGTGTTTGTGTGTGTGTGTGTGTGTGTGTGTGTGTGTGTGTGTATGTATGTGTGTGTGTATCCCTCCCAGCCAGACCAAAATCTGTCTGCTCTGCCAGTAAAAACTGACTTATACTGACTTTCACTTCATGTTGACATTTGAACTTTTGACAAATGCTAATGAAGTTTCAGTACAGTTTATGTACATATGTATCCATATATATATATATATACATACATATACACACACACACATACATATATACACACACACGTGTGTCACTGCATGTATGTGATAGTGTGTCTGTGTGTGTCTCTGTACACTCCTCGGTGATCCAACAAACACAGACCAATACCAACAGCAAGCATTGGGACTGTGTGTTCCACTTCTGTGTTTGTTGGCAATAATTTCAAGAGGCAATATTTCTCCTCAAAATTTCAAGGCAGCTGCCAGCTTTGAAATGTTTATTCTTGTTTTAGTTTGCTTCATATAGCGAGGTTAAGTTGGAAAAGCTCAATTACTTTTCAGACATGTTTGTTAATGGTACAGTATTAATGACTGAAACAACGTTTAACTTGCAAAACAAAATCACAGCCACTTGAAGCTGTCTCACATGCACCCATGTCTCTGTTTATGTTGTTATGCTTACAATGCTGTGGCACGGATAGGCAAATACATACACACACACACACACACACACACACACACACACACACACACACAGACTTGGTTACGTGGTTGGAAGTGTTGTGTGTAATAACAGAGCGTGGCTGTTGGCTATTTTAATCTGCAGCCCCGTTTGTTTTCTGTTTCGAGGACAGAGAAAGGAGAATAGGCTGCGAGTCAAACAGCTCATTGGATCGAACTCTACATCTGACACTTAGCAGAGCCAGAGAGGAGGAAAACAAACACACTCATGGCAGAACACACGCACAAACACGCACATTTAACACAAATAAATCGAGACTGTGATTCAGATGTAAAAACTGTGTTACTTGGGGGTGTACAATAAAACGTGTGTGTCCCGAAGAAAAAAGGAAAAACAGTTGGATTATGGGTCTATTAATGCTATTATAGATTTACTATTCATGGACAGGAATGGATTTAGGGATTATTAGGTTCATGTGATTTTACCTTGTATCCAGCATGGGTCCTGGACTTTGTGAGCGGTGTGGTGGAGCAGAGCTCAATGGCCTCGGGCTCGTGAAAGATCACCGTGGGCAACGGCTCCTTCCTCAGCGTCAGCACATTTAGCTTGGTCTTCAGCATGCTCTGAAAGTGCTGATGGAGAAAAGACAGAAATTGAGACTGTGCTTTAGCCAAACTCCCAATCCGTATCAGACAACTGTAAGCATGTAGTTCAACATTTTTAATTTCCAAGTCAACACTGCTGGAGGCCAAAAAAACTGCAACCCCCACACATCAGCATTTTAGTGGTTTTTGTCATTTTTTGTGTGTGTAATACAGAACTAGCCTCACAAATATGTGAGATTTACACAACAGTGAAGATAGAAAAAAAAATGCTGCTTTTTGCTCAATACAACTGTTGTGGTACTCCAAGGTGATAAAATACTGATACCAAGGACAACAGGATATTATGTTGTAAACTTTTGTTTGACACGTATTAAAAAAAAAAAGATACCATGTATGATACTCAAGGTGCAAGTATTCCAGATTTCCCCTCACACACACACTCCCACAGAGAACACATCGCGGTGGTGAAAACTGGAGATGATGACTGGACGTGAGATGGTGAGGGAGGCCTTATTGCAGCAGAAAGTGGAATGTGAGGAGCAGATAAAGGGGAGCTCTGCCCTCACTGCCTCCGTCAAAACAAGACAAGCAAGCCGTCTGCTCTCACACTACGTTACAGTCCACGGCCAGTGTTTCCTGAAGCCGAGCAGAACCACATGGTCGATCTGGCCCCGTGCGTTGTGTGCACCCTGTGGAATTTCTGGGCTTCCTCGAAACAGTCGAGACAAAATGGAGCAGCTAATGAAATCAGGTCGAGAAAGAAAAGGCAGACCTGTGGCATGTCAGCTGGGTTGTGTGTCTGCAGCCTAACCTTATTTATTTAAGACTGTATTGGTCTGGCAATATATCAGAAAGAAAATAAATTCTTGTACATGAGAAATAACATTTGAGAGGCCTGTTGCACCTGCGGATGTTTGGAATCTAATATTCTTAACGGCAATTTGCTTATTTATCGGTTTCTTTGCAGCTCCTCTGGATGACCTTTCTTGAGCCGCCGGCGCAGCTTTAACAGGTTTTGTATAATATGACGGTGAAATGAATTTAACTAGGCATGCTTGCCTCAGGGAACTGGCAGAGACACCACATCAAGAAGCTGCTTTGATTCTGACTTGCAAGGTTACTGTATGTCACTCTCTTTGTTTCATAACTTCATTATTGCTCACTTTCTCCTAGATACAGCTTTAAAACTAGGGAAAGACTTTTGCGTTAGCTACTTTTAACTAGCAAGGTTGGCAACGACTCTCAGGGCACTCAGGGTGATAGAGGGTGGAGAGCCCATGTCCACCTGACCCTCCCAAACCCCCCTAATAATAATGAGAATCCACGGAGGGTTAGGAGACGACAGGAGCTGTCAGGGAATGGTGTGAATAGCTCTTGTTAGCTTTGGTGATGACAGGATACTTGAAGCGGCTGTAATCATCACCATAATAATAATGTATCAAATGACAGTGTGTATTGTCAAAGGCGTCGCTCATAGCGATGAACCTAAACAGAGTTATTGGAGACTCTGCTGCTCCCCTCGGCTTTACGGAGCTTCATAGCGAGTTTCAGCTCACCGTTTAGCCCTCTAACCCACAACTACACCATTTTGGATCCATTCTCACGGCTCTCATAGTGACGTTTTTGGCTGTGAACCTACTGCACACTACACACTCAGCACCAAACAGCAAACAGACACAATTGGTGACTAGCTGGTGAACATAGTGGGGCATTTAGCAGCTAAAGAGCCAGATGTTTCCTCAGGAGTTGATAGAGATAAAAAACAGAGCTAAAAAAGAGTGAATATTGGATTAACATTCACTAAATGGACAGAAACATGACTCCAAATGAATGATAATGTTGCTCCACAACGGCTGGATGAGTAAATATGTGACTGTTTGCTAACAAGTACAACATATTAGCTTGAAAGATGATGTGTCATGAGGTGTTCACAACTTGTTTCTGCTGCCCACAAGTTCAAAAAAATCAGTTAATGCAGATTTGAATACTGAGTACTTCAACTAACTTGAAAAATATTTTGGTATTAGCTACACTACGAGGTCAGCCTGTGTTCCGCTTTTTATACTTACTCACACTTACTATACTTGTGCGTTTCTGCTACCACATTTGGGGGGAGTCAATGAACAAAATGTACCTCATTCTTGGCTATTTGGTTGCGGTTGAGGAGGGGCCTCAGAATTTCAACTCTGACATGAAAAAAAAAATGATTTAATGTGGATTTAATGTGGACGCATTCACTTTTCTCCTTTTCTCTTTGGCACTTCAATACCGTTTTCCGTGTTGGAGCTGCACACAAGGTCTATTTTTTATATAACAGATGGTCAACATTTTCAGGCGATGAAAGTGGTCAATCCTGCCAATACACGCTAGCATCAATCTTCTCTATTGGTTTGTTGGGAAAAGCCAAGAAGAACATCCTCAATAAACTTCAAGAAGTAGATATAGGTTTGGTGTCCAGAGTATTCTGGTGTATTTCCTAACATAGGTGCATTGTAGCTCAAACTCGTCAGGTCTGTGACAGGTCCAGTCATATTGATCGGTCAACAATTCATTATCAGTTGGCTAATATATATTAATACTATAATGACAGTAGTACAATATTAATACAATGAGTGATACTCCTAAATTCTAACATCATTTTCACATTGTGTCCTAATGGTCTTTGTGTCTAAATGGGATTCTGGGGTCCTGTTTGCAATTGTGTTCATAATGTGTTAAATGATGTCTGTAGAATAACATATTACATACTATATGGGTAAAAAAATGTACAGGCCAATTCAGTGCCCTCCGACTAATAGGCTTAATCCTATGATGATGCCCTACAACACTCCAACTTCCATCTCGTTGGTGCAGAAACAGGACCGCTGGGGTCACAGGCACACTCATTATAGTGGACCTTCATGTTGAGAGAAGAATAATAAAGGAAAGGAGGGGTGGGGGGGCTGTCAGGAAAGAGGAAGATAAGGCAAGAAAAAAAAACAAGGAGCAGATGAAGGAGAAAAGGAAAAAAAGCAAGATGGAGTTGTGAAAGTAAAGCCACATGTGTGTAAACGCTTGCTGACCTCTGCGTCAGCACTTTACAGCTTCCTGACAGCGGCTCGCATTCCTGCGGTTGGCCCTGGTACGGAGAGAGGAGGGGTGTGCTGGGGGTGTGTGGTGGGCTCCCTGAGTCCTCCACCCCCCACCAGGAGCAAAAGGTCTGAGCGGAGGGCTGCTTATGGAGTACCGCTGGAATTCTATTCATAATATTTTCACTGCATTTAAATGTTTTTTATATTTCTCAAACCCCAAAAGTCTCCTCATCAAGTTACTGATGTTAATTGACTCTATTTCTGACTTTTACGTGGACCCGGGGAGTTTTCCATCTCCAACATCAGGTCGGTGTGGGTTTGGTTGGTTTTGAGCCAGTTACAAGTCAAGGGTCTTGTCTATGCTTTCAATCTACATGCTAAACAATGGCTGCTATCACTAGAAAAGTCAAATGTCCAAATAGTGGCCCTCTGTCAGGATTGCGAAAAACAGCCTTGTCTTGATATCGACACTTACGCAATGAGTCAGAGGAATGTGAATTACTTTCAGGTGCCTGGTCAGACCTTATCAAAGTGTCTCCGTATAAACTCTGTAAACATACATTCACCAACTTCCTCAGATGAGTTTCATGGCTTGACTGTGACGTGTTTCTGAAAGGTCGCCCACATTTAGTGTACAGGAACTGCCCAGAAATCCCTGGTCAGTCTTGATCTGCACTTTATACCTGAAACAATGAAGCACATGGCCTCTTCTCAAAAACTGGTGCCCTGATTTGATGTATTCTGTTGGACCATTTAAAAACAATTAATGTGATGTGACACAGCTAGTTTTACAGCTGCTTATGTTTCTATTTTAGAAGAGGAAACATTTATTCATTATTCATTCATTCATTCATTCATTCATCTGAAGTGGTAGAGCCAAGATATACTGATATACTTAATATACTGATGAGGTTAGGCCATACAGTACAAAACCTGTTAGCAGTGTACACATTCACTCCTAGCTAGCAGATTTCCATCGATTCACATTATTAATGAGAAAATATGGGATATTTTCTCATTGCATGTGAATTAAAAAGTTGAAAAATGTATTGTGAACATAAGTTTTTTTCAAAAACAAACAAAAAAAAGTTATCCTTAAAATTACATCTCCTCCTCCCTCACTGAAAAATACAGAATCTATGAATATGTAAATATTTTTAAATTTTAAAAGTTCAACTGCTGGACACAAGATGTCTCCTACTTCACTGTTAAATCCATTATCAGTATGTATGCACTGGAGGCTTCAAGCTTCCACATCACACTTGTGCAAGTTGCATAATGGACCACGACCGCCTCCAAATTAGTTGTGATGTCATAAATCCTGCTCGTACGTACACACCTTAAACTGAGATTTAACGTGAGCTCAGAAAAACTTTCCCCACTTCAGCAGATGAATGTGAAAACAGCCTTCTAGCGTCAAACTCTGCACATACATCATTCTGCGCAGTGAAGCTCAAACATCCAACTGAAGGAACAAGAAGAAAAACACATTTTTGACTAGAGGGAGACTTAAAAGTTTTGTTACTTAAACTCTTTATACATTTAGACTTGCTGTTAATCTAAGAAAACTATTTGGACGTAACCAGTTATGACACCCACTGTCATAACATTAATGTTCTACTTATTCAGCAGCATAACTGTAACACTAAAAGCATCAACACTGACTCATTGCTGCCTGTATCCATGTGATTAATGTGTATTTATAGAGCAAAGTTACAATAAAAAAAAAGAACTAAGCCTCACAGTGCCAAAAATCTTACAGTGTGACTTTTATAACAATCCAGTCATTTATATTTTATGAATCTCCATGCCCATATAATATGATTTTGCTTCATATCAGTACTGACAATAAATTTTATCCTACAATATTTGGCATAGGCTAACTTTTCTTCTAAGGGAACTACTAATATTTAAGTTTGGACAGGCGACCAAGGTCAAAACTGGATCTTAGCTCCAAACAGACTCCCTGCTGCCAGCTAATTCTGACTGACTGCTCTGCAAGTACGTCTCTGATTACAGTTGGAAATCAAGTGTCATCAAGACAAGTACGTGTGCTAATTTTCCAAAGAGCCCTTACTTTTAAATAATTGGAAAATGCGCATGTAGAAATATGTTAATCTGGGAGAGTACTTGAACAATCACGTCCATGAGAAATCAAGCAGACAGTCTTTGGAGAGTCGGTGTCTTGTGCAGTTTGCCTCCTGCAGTGATGAGCTTAACAGGTCACAGATGGTAAGTTAAACTTTCGGCCCCCTGAGGGAGCATTCTTACAGGAAAGAGGTTCTCAGGTCAATCTCATGGTAAGGCGCTGCATAACAGGGCAACAACAGGCCTCTGCCACACCCACCGAGACACACAAAATAGGGGTTATAGGGATGTGATCCTGACAAAAACAGCTGGAAATAATGTTAAGAAACCAGCAGAAGCAAAAAAGGAGAGATGTTCCGTGTCTAAAAGGCATGATAATCTAGGATAATACACCCTTTGGATACACAAATGGCCCTGAAATGGCTACTGGTTCTTCCTCAAATCTGGTCTGTGATGTAGAGGATGGTTTCCAGCTTTAACACAGACCTCAAGACCAAAACAGTTTGTCAACAACATTAGCCTGTCTGAGACACATCTGCATACACCAACCCAGACACATATGTAGGGGCATGAAGATGAAAGAGCTCACTGAGCTCTACCAGATGTTGTAAGTCTGTCTGGTGCAAGACAGTAGGACATCACTGTTTGTTATAAGGTCATCTGTTCTGCATCTTATCTTTACCTAACCTTGCTTCTGTAACCGTCCTGAAGGAATACACTGATGCTCACAGGTACAGTAGAGCAGAAGGAGGAGGGCTACTCAAGCATAGGGTGGCAGTTACTTCCTAAAGTAGGATGCACCACCAACAGTCATAGGAGGACCAGGAAGTGTAACTTTCTAAAGCTGTCCTTCCATGTGTTTACAGCCTCCCCCTCTGATCCGGGAACAGTTTACGAGAAGAAATATGTCTTAACGGGCTCAACCCAGAGATTACTGTGGGAGGTCTGCATCCGGCCCCTACGCAGAGGAAAACCTGTTTTTCTCAATTGTGATTGGAGGGCTAGGCTCGTAGGTTGGAGCAAGTCAATGATTGGATGTTGCGATTGGTGGGTTCCTTCTGCAGGAAGGAAGTGCGTATTAAAGCACTCGAACCTCAGAGCCCGGAGGTGGCAATCTCTGGCAGGCAGTAAAAACATCAACAACTCTTTGACGTAAACAATGAACCCACCGCAACGTCTTAAATAGTCTGTGGAGAAGACGGGCACATGGGCAAGACCTGCAAATGATAAAAAACACGGGACACAGTCGAGAACAATGTCCATTTTCCATTATTCACCTACTGTCTGGTAGAAAATGCAAAAGTCCAAAAACATTATTAATTTGGAAAAGAAACCTACTTTTCAATTTTCATTGAGCGCTTCAAGATCTTCATTGGTTCATTTATGTGTTCAGTCATCACAGCAATCTTAGGCAGCACTAAATGGGTGTTGACTAGTCTCGAAGGTACTTTGACGATTTTGAAATTGCACTGAGGGTGCAGTCTTTGGTTCATTCATGTCACATGTGATATGGTTTGTAAGACACCACTGATCAGACTTTTAGGTGATAAGTTTTTGTTAAATCACTGATTTCCTAGTTTATTAGTGAAAACTAGGAACTTTGTGTTGGATTCGTGTAGGGCTGCAACTAACAATTATTTTCATTATCTATTAATCTGTCAATTATTTTCTCGATTAATCGATTAGTTGTTTGGTCCATAAAATGTCAGAAAACGGTGAAAAATGTTGATCACTGTTTCCCAGAGCCTAACGTGACAGATTCAAATGTCTTATTTTGTCCACAACCCAAAAATTCAGTTTACTATCATACCAGAAACCAGAAAATATTCACATATGAGAAGCTGAAACTGGAGAATTAGGACATTTTTTTCTTAAAAAATGACTCTGACTCTGACACTGATTAATCGATTATCAAAACAGGTGGCAATTGATTTAATAGTTGGCAACTAATCATTGCAGCTCTACATTTGTGTCTCATAAAGGCTGGAACATCTCCAGCCTGCTGTACAGAGACGTTCTCACGACTGTTTCTTTTGACACTTGGATAGATTTTGGAGGAAAATACACACAAGGAGTGTATCTTAAGTATCTTAAAGTGCTAAGGACTGTACTTCTTTTAAAGTGTTAAGCTTTAAAACAGACTAACTATCCCTCTTCGCAGAGGGAAGCTGCTGGGTGAGAATTATCTAACAATATTCAAACAGTCATTTTAGATAAATTTCAACAATTTTCTCAGTGCATTAGTAACAGCAGTCGTCTACCAAACCAAACCACGATGGAGAAATTTTGCATATTTTCCATGACTGATGTGTAAAACTGGACCAAAGCTTCCACTGAAACACCAGATTTTTTGCAAACCTGTCTGTAGATATAAAGCTACCTTGCCTTGCCTCCTACTGGGACTTGGATCAATCAATCAGCTTGTTTGATTCTGAGTCCACACAATGCGTTGTTGAGAATTTGGGGGATCAGCATGTCAACTCCTATGTGAGCCTCTGCTAACTAGAAAAGCACCTAACACCCTTCTGATCCACAGAGAACAATAATTCCACCCTCAGGTTTAATCTAGGAAAATAGGGTTCTGGACACAACAGAACACAGGAAGTAAGAACAAGTTATTAACAAATTAACACAGGTGAGACCGTTCTGTTTGATCAATGGGAAGGATTGAACTCTGTCAAATGTAAACCCTTGAAAAATAATAACCTCCACAAACAGATTAGAGGCACCCCAGCGAGTCAAAAGCCGTGTGTTCACAAGGGGCAAATGTCTGCTGGCTGAAAAAAAAACCCATGGTTATTTTGTGCCAGTCTGCTCATAGATTCCTTTTGCCACCAAAGGCCACAGTCTCAACTACATAGCAATTACCACAAAGCAACCTCAGACAGACAAAGAGACAGACAGACAGATGTGCAAACAAATAAATACAGGTGGGCATGGCAACAGTAACGAGTGAAGATGCACGGACAGTTCTGACCGAATTTGACCTCAGTCAGCTATTTCTGCACCGTCAGTTCCACGTCTTGTCATCCGCTCGGCCCAAGTTTGTCAGTGTCACACACGTTAAAAAGCATCAAAAGTGGAAACCACAGCTAAAGAAAGAGCCGCTGACAGAGGGAAAAAAAAAAACATGTTTGGTAGCCACAGGGGGATTCAAAAAGGAAGCATGTCGTTGTGTTGTGTGCGTACGCTTAACCTGCGTGCCAACTTGTATTTATGTGCTCATTCGTGCCCAGACCGCTGCATATTGTGCAATGTGTCGTTGAACTAACATGGCCTGTGCTTGGGAGGAAGGGCGCCTGAAACTGATTGAAGGATGTGGTCAGCGAGAGGTAGGAGGGATGGGGAAATAGAAACATAGAGGGAAAAACGGACAGAGGGAGAGAAAACAGAGAGGCAGAGGCAGACGAAGCAGCAGCAACACCACCACAACACTCCTGATCCTCAACATACTGTAAAAAGCTGTGTATCTCCCACCACGACCTGCTTCTCCTCGCCCCCAACCACCTCCATCTATCTCTTCTTCCCCTCCTCTCCCTGCCTGAGCGTGAGACAAAAATGCAGCAAGACATCAGGTGTTGCTATGGCAACGTAGGACAGCGCGAGTGAGAATAATATGGACGGATGCCACAGTGAATGAAAACAACCAAACACAAGATAATAAAGCACAAGCACATTCGAGATCAGCTACCTGATAGCTTCGGCTCCAGAAAAACCCCCACAATTCCTGCCTCAATATCCTCCTGAGTCACTTGGGCTTTCTGTGTGGATCATGGGCGATTTAGGTATCCTGCTGTTTATCCTGAGAGGGGAACAACCTGAGCAGATTTTGTTGATCCAAGGACATCCATAAATTGTTTCTGAATCTTGAAATTTGGGCTACCACAGCTGATATCCAGAAAGAAAGCTAGTGTGGACTAAATGGTGGTGACCAAAACACACAAACCTATGTTTTCCCTTAAAGACGCAATATGTCAGTACTTCCTCTCCATTAACTTGGAAGACTTGTGAAAGACAGTTTAATATGAGCATTATTGAAGCAGAAGTCGGAATATTCTGACTTTCAGTTCCTTGTACGGGTAATGCTCCAAAAAAAGCTGGATCTTACACCTCCCATAATGCCACTTGACAGTGTCTTTCTTTAGCCCATACCTTCCTGGTTAATGCACATGTCTTTTGCGCTACATGCTCCAACTTTGTAAAGCAGGCTTTCTGTTAAAAATTAGTAGTCACCAAGCCAAGTCTAAATCTAAGCCAAATCTAAAGGTTACACAGATGTACCAGCAATAAAATCATATCTGTTTAATCACACAGGAAGGAAGCATGACAATGTGGGAGAACCCAACGACATGACAACCATAAGAGACTGTTAAAAAGTCAATATAGAGCTGACACATGATATGCAGGGTTGGGCGCGTTGACAGACTCTATCACAACCTCCCAGAGCTGAAATGTTATTTGGAATTGGGAGCAGAGTTGTAGTAAGGCTACACATTAAATAGGGTCTCCGAGGTCTGGCAGACCCCAAGAGCAGAATTCACTATAACACGCACCTCAGGTGATCTTGTGCCACACGCATCGATCACTCTGTTAGGACCACCAACCAGTGGTAGGCTGAAGATGATCGTAAAAGTGCCGATTTCTTCACTTTGAAGGAAGTGGAAACTGGATGAGATATTATTGGTCATCACATGGTCATAAATATTTAAGACATTGACATCTAACCAAATAACAACAGGTATATGAACCTAAACGAGTTATACTTTCCGAGAAGTATGAGCTGTTGTGAAATTCAATAAAACTTTGCCTCAAATGATTTCAACTTATATACAAATGACTGTTTTTTTCAGTATAGTCAGCTGAACGCATGATTCACTTGCACACATGCGCTAACGGAACCAGCCACGGAAAATATGACATATATATATATATATATATATATATATACATAAAACTTTGTGACACTTGTTAAGCATGTCACTGAAGCCTGGTGAACAAAACACAATTTATCCAAAAAAAAAAAGTTCAACAGACCATAATCGATAACAGAACGTTATCAACTATTCTGGAACGCGGTTGCTAGGCGACACACAAGTACCACTGGTGGTCGTAACCGGTTAGTTTGCAGCTCAGATTTATAATTTAGGTGTGTGTGTGTGTGCGTGTGTGTTTGTGGTATAATTTACAGCTCCTAACTCCACATCTGACTGCAGGACAAACACCCGGAACTCTCGGTTTTTTTTTTTAATAATTCGCGATTCCATCTTCTTGACGCCTGGGCAGAAGAGGAGATTGTGCAAGTTGACTTGGCAGGCAGTCCACAGGCCGACATCTGGAGAGCATTACGTCTGCAGGAGACGTGAAGCCAGGCTCGGTGCGCGGCTTTGCCCCTGGATATCAAACTACGTGTCATTAACGATGGGCTGTTTTTTTTCCATTTCTAAACAGGTCGCAGACGGCAGGTTACTGGCCGGAGCTTGCTTTTTCCAGGGATTTCACACAGGAATGAGGAGGGAAAGCAGAGATTAAGCATCCTGACGTGGTAAAAAAAAAAAAAAAAAAAAAAGAAAGAGTGACAACAGGAGGAGGGCGGCCTGCAGTTGCACTCAGTAGGTTGGTGGTGTTAAAGGTAGAGATTTTGGTGAAATAGGCCCATGTTGTTATACACAGCTGCGTGTGTTTGTCTTTGACATTTTAAGAAAATATCCAGCGGTGGATTTAGCACAGGAATGCAGCGGAGGTACAAAATGTTGTTGCACGGTACCCCCGGCTTGCGTAACGTGAATAGGTAGCATTTAAACGTAGCACCAAAATCATACAAAGACAGACAGAGACAGAGAGAGAGGGAGAAAGGAGCAGAAAATGAATATGTTGAGCTGATTTTAAGCGTTTAAAATACGGCTGACAATATTTAACTGCGCTCACAAAACATCTGTGGCTGCTCGCAAACCGTTGCACAGCACGGCGGGTTTCAGCAACTGTTAACACCGTTTATTTACTGCTGCCCGGTCGACAATAAGCGTCTCTTCACACACAGCCGTCTCCTACCTGCAGTCGCTCCGACGCGGGTTGCCACATATTAGCAGACTCAAAGGATCTCCGTCTTTACTACAGCTTGTTCTCTTTTCGTAGTCCGGCTCACATCTGTTCGCTTTCACGGCTTGCCTCTCTTGTCCTCCTTCAATCTGGACTGGTCGGTAATGAAGGATGTGTTGCTCCGCCTGGCTGCAGTTACCTCCGCGGCCAGCAGGTGGAGGTAACAGCGGCTCCCTGTGTCCGGTCTGGCGCCGGATGCTGCTTTCAGGGGCTATCAGAAATCGAAGCTTCGCGCTAGAGAGTACAATGTGACAGGTTGGGACAGGGGTGTTTTAGCCTCAAGGAGCAACATTTTTAAATTGTTTTTGTACTTATGCATTCATTAGCCTTTATTGTACATGCATTTTACCATAACAGGGTAGACATGTAAGCCTGACCATATTGAGCAAATAATTTGGGCTTCATGATATTACATTTTCACAGTATGTATGCTGTTTGTTAAATCCCAGATACACATTATCAAAACTTCACGTGGATTGTGGTCAATTTATACAATTTTCCAAAAACTTTCTCGTATTATGATTTTCTTACAGATCCCCTCCAAATGTGTTAAGATTATTATGAAATTTATATAGCCTAATATCACAAATCACAAATTTGTCTCAGGGGGGCTTTGCAGTCTGTACAGCAATACAACATCCTCTGTCCTTAGACCCTCGAGTCAAATAAGGAACAGCTTCCTTAAAAAAAACCCTTTAATGGGTAAAAAATGGAATAAACCTCAGGAAGAGCCACAGAGGAGGGAAACCTCTCCCGGGACAGATAGATATGCAGTAGATGTTATGTGTACACACAGAATAGACAGAATAAAAGAAACCTAAATTACAGTAATACAGCATGGAAAAACAGGAGGACAAAACCATAGATAGATTTATAACATATATGAAGAATCGGATCAGGAGGACGTCAAGCAACTACCAGATGTTGCCAAAAACAGATGAGCATGTGATGGATTTTCTGTATTTTCTTGTACTGTTGATCGTGTGACTGTGCAATCACCTACATATGTGTAATCATATAAACTGTGTGTTTAACCTATGTGTGAGGACTGAGTTTAGCTGTGTGTATAGGCCTTGACCGTGGATGACAGTATGTACCCAATAGAAAAGAAATTTTGTGGGCAACAATATAGCATATAGCACATGCACATAACTTTGATTAAAAAGAAAATCAGTCCACTCTGGGCACATGAGAACAGCACATACTGGTAACCACTGTAGCTTTATTGTAACCAATGAGGCAAATTTGTCCTTGAATGTTGCAGTATCTGTTGCCTACGTGACTGACCACAGCTGTCTGTACCAAATTTTTGTAATGTATTGCAAGGTCATGAGTGATAACATTGGGGGAGGAGTTACGGGAAAGGCTCCACAATAGGAGGAGTTGAACAGAGGGTATAAGTATTAGTATTAGTATATAAGTAAGTGTTGATGAGTTGGTCACTGAGTGTCTGCCTCATGAACCAGCCTCCAATTTGCTTGTATCTTGCTGAATACACAGTAAATCTATAATTACATTTAACTCAGCCTGTTTCAATGTATTTCTTGATTGTTTGAATTGGTTTTTGACTTTTTGGGTATTTTGACTATTTTTGAATAATTATATGTTTTGGAGGATCTGAAGATTCACTCGCCTATCTGATAGATTTTTCCACCACAAGCGACACAACCTCCATTGCCTGTGAATACTCATTTCAGTCTAACATAGTTTTTCCACAAAAAAAGTTAAATTATCCCCTCAAAATCCTTAAAATGACATCAGCTCTTTCTCCCTCATGAAAAAATTGAGAATCAATGAATATGCAAATATTTTTCATTTCAGAGGTTTAACCTCTGGACACAAGATGTCTCCTACTTCACTGTAAAGTCCATTGTCAGTTTATGTGCACTGGAGGCTTCAAGTTTTCACATCACACTTGTGTAAGTTGAATACTGGACCGCGATTGGCTCCAAACTGGTTGCAATGCGACAAGATGCAGATGAATGTGAAAACAAACTTTGTACATACATCATTCTGCACAGTGATGCTCAAACATCCAACTGAAGTGACAATAAGCAAAACGCATTTTTAAGTGGAATGGGACTTTATATCAAGAGTTACTCATGTTAAAGCTGCACTAACCAATATTTTGACCTTTATTAACAATACATGACTTCATGTAATGTGAGTCACTCCTAGAGAAGGACCTACAGAGATTATATACGTCCCTCTCAGTTTAATGAAGCATTTTAGCCTCTTTCAGTTTATTGTTTTGGTTTTTATGGCCCGCAACTTTAAAGTTTTGGATCAGTCTTACTCACTCTCATCAGCATCATTTTAAACCACATCCAGCAGCTGTTTCCAACATTTTGATAAACCCACTATATGCTATCTAGCACTAAACCCCAGACAGACAAGGTCAGCAACCACCTGGTGAAAATATTGGAACGTTTAGCAGCTGGGGAGCCAAATTTCTCCCTGGATTTTGTGGATAACCAGACCAAAGCTAAAAACAGAGGAAATAGTGGACTAACATTCATCAGGTGGCCAAGAACATTAATTACTAAAATAAAGCACATTATCTGTAATCAAACTGAATACCTGGTGTATGTCCCTTGTATGGATGTCCACCTTCTCATATTTGTCTGCATAAGATAAGGACCACAACTCTGGCTACAACGGCAGAAAATTAGTTGCTAAAACAAGTGAGTAGCTAAGTCTCTTACTGACATTTTGAACATTTTCAACATGAACAATGAATGATTTTTCAGCTAGACATCAAAAGGCACCAATAATGATGTTTAACACCATATTAAAGAGGACTTCAAGGACAGACAATTAGTCATCCGGACCAGACTAGCCAGCTAGTGCAGGAATGCTGGTAAAATGGTAATGATCATATAAAAACCTAACATAAATGGCATGGCATTATTTCAGTGGTGAGTGGCAATAAATATGTGGTTAGTTTAAATCTTCCATTCCCATACTTCTGAAGTTTTGCAAAGGCAGCTAAGGACAAAGTCTATGGTGAATGGTTGCAGTCATGCCCACACATTTTGATCTTCTTAAGCTTCTCAGAAACAAGTTGTAACAAAAACATTCAATCCCCTAGACTGTTTTGAACTGAGATTGGTTCAGTATGACCTTGTTATTCTAAAAGTGACGTCTGGAAATCCACTGGAGCGTTATACATTATTCTGTGGAAAAATTATGAATTAATTCATTTTTACTGCAGCTAAAATATTGTACATATTTTAGCTATTGGGTAATAATTGTGTTTTTTCTGAAAAGTGACCTTATAATGAAACCATATAGCTGCTTCTAGCCCAGTGACAGAATCTCACAGAGGCCTTGAAAGAGACTGAGGATCTCTGCAATAGACGACGTGTAGCGTGACCCATGTCCTGAACCTCTAGGGCTTAAAGAGGGAAAAGGTCAAGCACAAGGCCTCTGACTCCAACCATAAGCAAAAGTGAGAGCTATCTATACCATCTGGTGCTCCTGCGTTGTGTGTGTGTTTGTGTACACACATAATGTATGTAGGTACGTTGAGCGACATGACTCCCCAGTCCTAGTCTGTATTTAGAGATGTTTACATGGGGAACATCTGGATGAAGCCTGAGGTCACTGAGGGTGTTCACATTACCAACACTCCATAAAAGGTCGTTCACACGACTGACGGCTCGGTCTGGTGGGTTTGACCTTGGGACATCGTAGGAAAACAGATGCTCGTTTCCATGTTTTCAAAATATTTTTTATAATTTCAGTCCAAAAATGTATTGCGGCGTGCTATTGTGTCATCTAGACAGCTTTATGGTCATCTATTTAAATTTATAGAACTGCTGTATATCCTTCTCCATCATACTAATGTTTAAAAACAATCAACAGTACCACTCAATAAACAGTGGGTTTATTTTCTAACATTGCCTTCTCATTCATCTTTTTAAATGGAGTTTCAAACTAATCTGATGAGGGTAATTTATCAAAACTCAATAGTTTTTTGTTACAGACTGAAATGTGTCTGCAATACAGATTATTGAAAACGGACAAGTACCAAAAGCTGGCAGTGAATGTCTGGGCAGATTCGTAATCTTTCATCATGTATTTTTATATTTTTTTATAGATTTATATTTTTCATCTTTGCATGATTTACAGTTAAAAAAAAAAAAAATCCTTATTTATCTTATACCGACCCTTTACACAGCCCCTCAGTTCAGCTTGTCTGCAACAGGCTGTTTTAGCTCCTGTCTCTTTAAGGCTCCCCCCCTGAGGATCCCACCCTGTTCTTATTGGCCAGATGCTCCTGGAAGTATGTTTAATCTGAGTAAGACCCCAGGCAAAAAAATCTTTTCGTTTGATTTCAGCTGTAAGTGTTCTACACACATACCTGAAAAACAAAAACAAAACAAAAAAAAAACATATCACACATACTTTTAGCATCATTTAGGAAAACGCCAACTCTTGCTGTTGGGAATAAAACACAAAACCTACTTAAATTTAGTTTATAACAATTTAGCCAGAATTCACACAAGACACCCAGTGATTATGTTCACTTTAATCTTTATTGTTTACATCATTCAACATAGATAATAGGTAATCATGTGGTTGCTGTGTTTAAAATGAGAGAAAACAAATTTGAGGATTAGCTGAGCCTATTGGTAAAACATTGCTTGACCTTAAGAGGAACAACACAGCTGCACAGACAGAGAGTTTTCCATTGGCAGGACACAGAAGCACATATATGCTGGAGCAGTCAATATCATCAACTTTTCCCCTTATTTCCCCCTCTACCTCTCGCTCTCCTCCTCTTCCTCCTCCACCCGTCAGTGTCAAGGCCATTCCAGCAGAGAAACTATTCAACATTGTCAATACTAGAGGTGAATTTGTACACTGGCATAAACAGGTACACCGAGTAAAACCAACTATGTTTCTGTGCATTTAGAAATATACCTACCTATTATCCTAAATATCACTGAAATACATACAGTAGGATGGTAGGGTCACAGTACTCCAGCGAACCCACTTTCTTTACTATTCATACACCACTGAGAAACTTGCATGTAAAGAACAGGACGATATGTATTTTTAAAAGAAAAAAAAAGTCTCCCTCTGCTCCTGTGCGAGTAGTATTTTTATACATGTGTGTATTTGATCTACCAACCACAAATTACCCAAAGAAATATTTGGCACAATCTTGACAGAGAAAAATACAACTGCAATGAAAAAATAAACAACCAACAACCAAGTACAAAGGATTTCAAAATAATGCAGAGAGAACATTAAATCTAACCATGCACGAAGTAAGGCAACCTACTGCAGATTTTTTTTTTTAAATATAGAAAAAGATACAGTGTATGCACCATGATGGGTGCACCTATTTCTACAACACCTGTAAGGACTGTCAGCACTGTCTGCTGAGTTTACATTTAGAAATTGGGCTCCTGGGTTGCAGGCCCCACCTGCAGACAGACAGTCTGGTGCAGACTAAAGTCATCACTCTATTGTACAGCAGAGGTTACTGGTAGTGTTGCCCATCATCAGTTACTTAAGTAATGCAAAGTATGCTCTTATGCTACAATAAAGCCTTATCATGGACTTTGACAGGAAAATAGATGTATCAAATTCCAGATTTGTTCTTTTTAAACTATGAGTATGTTTTGTTTTTTCTCCATTTTACATTCAATTTTGTTTTACTGTTTGTTTGTTTTTTTTCTTAAGAAATACTTCAAGATTTATACTGACTTTCTGTATGTGTGTGTGTGTGTGTGTGTGTGTGTGTGTGTGTGTGTGTGTTGTCTGTCATAGGCTACTTTTGGGGACAAATTTCAGACTAAAGACCAGTTAATTGGGGATGGTTTGTCTAATTGGGGACAAAAGCCGTGTCCCCAGTTGGGAAAAAGCTGGTTTTAGAGTCATTGGTCAAGGTTAGGGTAAGGGTTAGGGTTAGGCAAGTAGAGGTTATGGTTAGGATTAGGGTAAATCTCCAGGAAATTAATGTTAGTCTGTGTAATGTCCCCAAAATTGACCATGATCTGATATATGTGTGTGTCTTCATGCACATATGTACATGTGCAGTTATATGTGTACAGCTTGTGATGTGCTGGGACGGTTGTGTTTTACAAATCCTTTGTTTTGATGAGAGTAACCAAAGGCTTGTCATCAGGACTGTAGTCTTCATAGGCGATGGGAGTGGCATCGTACATGGCAGGCCTGGACTTCTTGCCAAATCTAATAGGAAAACATAAACATCAAATGTGCATCAATATTGCATAATCAGGTAACAGTTTTTCAAAGCAGCTTATCCTCTGTTTGCCTTAGAAGTTATATGGTCAAAACATGAGAGCTGAGAACTTTTATTATAGGGGCACTCCAGTGATTAAATGGGAAGTTCAGCAATTTTACACTTCAAAGACTGTTTACAGTGATGTCACTTGAGGCTAGAGGCCCGAGGTTATATTAGCCGCTACTAGCATAGCACACCCAAATCTCTGAACCAAAGTGCTAGCAGCAAGCTCCAGGTCTGTAAAGTGAAGCCAATGTGGAAGTGCCTTAAACCTGCATTCTTTCTAATGGCTATCAGGGGGCGAATCCACTGGCTCCAAAAAGAAGTCTCGTTGTATAGAAGTCTACAAGAAAAATGACTCTACACCTCACTTGATTTATTACCTCAGTAAACACTTTCCTAATGAGTTTATGGTCCCCATCAATAGTTTCAAGTCTTCTCAAATACAGCATGATGTTCATTTTGTAAATTATGGTCCCATTTAGAGTAAAACAGGCAATAAAGCAGGGTATGCTTTAGGGTGTGGCTACCTTGTGACTGACTGATTCTAATCTGGGGTTATGTATCCCCATTTTAACCCCAGATTAGAACAGGAGTATAGATGTAGTTGTCTCTATTTTAGTGTGTTTTCAGTTCATGAAAGTTAATTGTAACATTTAGGTCACCTAAAAAAGTCTTGTTCAGCGTTTGGTTGTACTAAAAGAGCTTTTCAGTTTTTCTGGTAAGTACATTTTGTTTGAACCTGTTTTTAACTAGCCAAAATTAGCATTGGCATCAGCATTATCACAGTTAACCATAGACTGTAAATGCACCATGCTAACTAAGCTAGCAGCTAGTGTTGGGGTCATCTCCACTCTCGTCCAAATATGGTTCATTCTGGCCAAAAATCCAAGATGGCAACAGTCAAAATGCCAAATTCGAGGCCTCAAAGCGGGAGTCCACAAACCAATGGGTGACGTCCAGTGGCTACGTCCATTATTTTTTTATAGCCTATGGTTGGCGGTTGAATTGCACTATGCAACACTAAATCATACTCTTTTAAGTACTGAACCTTCATAAATTTAGGGGGATCACAAGGGACAGATAAAAACTGGATTCTACACTTTCCACAGTGCAATTATTAGCATCTTTCTGGTAGACCTTCCCTGCCTGGTAAATGCTCACCTCTTTTAATCTCCCCAGTTTGTAATGCAGGCTTTCTGTTTCCAAGTCTGTCCGACCCCAGCGAGTGATAACCCTGATGACATCACTATGACATCATCAGGGTTATTTTGGAAGACTTGACAAAGCTCCTTGAGAGCCACAGAAGACATTTTTCAGGGCGAGTTGTACCCTCCATGACTACTAAATAGACCTTTATTTGTAAAATGGCAAGTGAATATAAAGGAAACTCAATGAGTAAATTAAATCACCTCATTAAATACAGAAAAAGCACCAACTCACAACTGCATAAATTACTCTGTTTAGTGGTAAAGAATACTATAAGTAACCTACAAGTCTTTGTTACACTTTGTCGTTAATCAACACAGTTGAAAAACTAACCTGGCGTGGCGGATGGAGGCGATGGCGTTGCTGAACTCACTGTCGATGCTGCGGCAGTTGTAGAACTCCTGGTAGGCGTGGCGTGACGACCCCTGGTACTCAATACGGCTGATGCGACAGATGCCCACGATGAGGATGATGAGCATGAGGACAAAGGCCACACACAGCGCTCCGATGATGATATAGAGGGAGTGGCGAGGCATGTTGGTCAGAGTGTCCTCAGAATGTGCTGGCTTCCACTGCAGGTCTGACACACACACATAGAGGCATACAGCTTTTCACGTGTCTGATTTTAGATTAATACCTGAACAGACGTTTTCTGACAGGTTGACTTACGGATCTCACAGCTTGGCCCCACCCACCCAGGTGGACAATGACAGGTGAAGCCATTTGATTGGTCAATACAGGTGCCTCCGTGGTGACAGGGGTTGCTCTCACACTCATTGATGTCGACCTCACACTTCTCCCCTGAGTGGACAGGTAAGGTTGTGTTCAATAACAATTAGAACAACAAAGCCAAGAGCAGAAAGTATTCACAGTAGTCTGATTCTTGACGCAACGGTTTTCAAACCCGGGGACACTTTAGGGTTTAACACCAATCAAAATGCAGAATTGTCCTGTGTCACAAATATTATCACAGTAGACTCTGTATGGGAAGGGTAGCTCTGATCATATTCTTTGTATCTTAGTGGAAAACCTAAGCTTAATGCAGTTGTTAGTCCTTGGTATTCAGGCTTATCACCAGCCATGAAAATCGTACTAAATGGTAGCTTGCCTGCTAATATTCAGGCTAATACAAAGTACCAGTGCTCACCCAGGTATCCAGGTGGGCAGGCACAGGAAGCATTGAGTCCTGCACTCTCACAGCGGCCTCCATTTTGGCAGCGCATCTTCAGACATGGGTCCTTGTAGATTTCACAGTGTCTGCCTGCACACACACACACACCTCATATTAATATGTCTCATTGGACATTTTGTCCTGTGAAACCATAAAATGCAGACAGTCTATGAGGAAGCGAAGTTTATTTAAAAATGGGAGCCCACATCTATTAATAGACATCCATACATACCTTCAAACTGTGGTGTGCACACACACTCATAGGCATTGATGAGATCCCTACAGGTGGCGTAGTTCTGGCAGGGTGCAGACAGACATTCATTGTACTCCTCCTCACAGTATAAGCCATGGTAGCCTTAATGGGACACAAATACACATGGTATATATAAATGTTAGAGGCATTAAAGAATAAAAAAAAAGTTACCCCAAAGGATGTTTTCACCTGTATTTATCTAGGAAAGAGTTTTACTGAAAATGTATGCTTTTTAGCTGTGATCAGCCATTCACTGTAGATGTGGCAGTGGAGGATGAAGCTCTAAACACTTTGTAGTTTAGCTCAGCCGGTATTAGATTAGTAATTAGTTTGTCATAACTGAACTTCAACCCTCTAATTTTAAGTGAGTCAGTGTAACATCATAATTATTTTCATGCACACTGACTTGGACAATTCTCAGATTTACATCTCGTATGTCATTTGATGTGCTGACACAATACTCTGAACTCTTTCTGTATATATTTGTGTCTCTGTTAATGTATAAGAAAGAGAGGGAAATTCTGCATATATATGGATGTAGCATACTACTGGTAAGCACTATTACTATTGCAGCAGTATGTAGTAAGCTTGGCAAAGAGAAGTTCTTTGTATAAGCACTTCAGCTGCCACCTGATTTAGATTTCTCCTCCAAACATCCTGGCTGGCCACTCATAAAGCTCTCAGAGCTTAACACAAATTACAGACTTGTCCAATCAGTTCTGTTATTCACAAATCACCCCAGAGAACGTCCCAGTGCAACTATAACATTTGTCTGCAGGGCACTAATGAGAAGAGCGTGTAGTGTTAAGTGCTTTCCTCATTCACTGCCATTGCAACTGTACTGTAGAAGTCCAATTTTTTCACATTTCTCGCACTCATGTTGCACCCACCACTGATCCATTTCAAAGAATTGTTTAAAAATTAGACCCAGATGTACAAGACAACAGCACATCTTTGGATCCATTGCTGCTTTGATACAAATGCAACAACACTAAATTACAGATGTCAATCAATTAAACTTTAAATTGTCCAATAAGTGTATGAATATATTGTAAGCCCAGTATTTTTTAGTGCCATTAGGCATAAGGTCAAATGACATGCAGTGCACAGTATTTTCCATAGGATGGCAGCTGTGTACTGAGGCAGAATGAGCCTGTAACATCTGAAAACATGGTCAGTGCATGACAGAAAAAAATCAGTGCCCTCTCCTGTGTTTGTTCAATAAATGGCCACTCGAAAGACAAATGCAAAGTGTAATCTGCAGTACAGTATGTAAAAGAATATATGGCATAGCTAATTGTGTCTGTTTAACTGCCACAGTGTGTGGATACGCAGACACAGCTTAAAAAACACCGGTAAAGACTAGAAGTGCATGTTTGTCTGGATGTGTATTAACACACTATGATTAATTTTGGTCCCACCGTGTATTTAAATCAGCAGTAATTAGGCTGACAAATAGCTATAATGTATGGTAACACTGGTGACACTCTCAAATGAACCGCTACTTCATAGAAATATTCCACCATCTATGACAGAGGAACCAAAATCACCAGAGGACCAGTGTCTCTCGAGTCTCCACATGACTCGTGTGTACAATCTGTTTTCATTAGCTCAGCTCCCAGTTTGACTAAATTCCTCGATCGGGTCCCAGTGCTTGCTAAATTTCAAGGAAACCCTCCCTGGGCCACAGCTAACGTGTGTTTGGGGAAGGAAAGAGGGGGAATTAATGAGGAGCCTAGTTAGAGCCTTGTGGGTCCTCTCTGTGAAATGCCAGTGAAATGTCAATTGCCTTTCCAAGACTCTGTCTGCTTTCTTTGGGCTGGTTGGTGGGCTGGCAGCCTCTTGTGTGAGCTGGATTACAAGAAGCTGGAGGACAGCTCCTTCTACCTATCAGCTCCTCAGCAGCCTTCTTTCAGACAGCCAGCAGGCATTTACACAACCCCTACACACATCAACACACTTATACCACAGACTGACAAGCACACAAACCACTGTATTCCTGGGCGTGCACACGCAGACACAGAGATACAAACATTTGTACACATCAGACACACACACACTCGTACCTCAGACACCAGCTGGTGTTTTGATGAGGTGGTGAAAAGGTCAGTTTTGGTCCAAAACAATGTGTGTGTGTGTGTGTGTTCGTATGTGTGTGTGTGTTTGTGTTTTGCATGTGTGTGTTCGCTGTAATGTCTGGGATGCTAATTACAAATCACCAGTTTCACCAATCCCATTAGACAGGGCTGTCTGAGTAGAGACATTTTATTGGATGGTAGCATCTGCTCAACCAGCATACAGTCACAGACACAGACAATAGACACACACACACACACACACCTGTAAAGTAACTGTTTCACCATGGCAACTAGACAACAAAGGATGCCAGGGAAATGAGGTGAGGTAAATGGCAGGAAGATAAAGACAAGCAAGGACAAAAGGACAAGTATGAAGATGAAAAAAATATGAAAGAAACACAAAGGTTGTGGTTAAGAAAATGTTTGACATTGGAAAGAATTGGAAAGCGCCAGGACACTGTGAGACTGAAAATCATTCAAATATTTGGACAAACATGAAGAATATAATGTGTAGTGGGATTGTAAACTCAAGAAATAGCTCTCCAAGTTCAAATATTTATAAAACGGTTTCCCCAAAATCTTACAACTACATTTCAAAGCTCAGACATCTTACAAAATCTAAATCCATGAGTGAAAGAACAGCTGTGTAGCAATTCATCTGTGTCCTGCATAGACAGCACATCTTTATCTAAAAGACATTTACAAGATCTCCAAACAGTCAAGATATATTTATACCATAAGCAACTAAAAATGATTTGAAGGTCTTAATGTTTTGTGGTTAAATCTATATTGTCACATTAAGAAGCAGCTGTAGAGGCTGCTGTTACAAGAGGATGAATGAGAACATGAAATAAGAGATCAAGATGGTGACTGGCTCGCACATTCGACTGACAGATGGCATAAACAGAGAACAGGAGGGGCAGGAGTGTGTCAAATTATGTTTATGGGCCACTGGGAAAGTCATCTGTCTCACCATCCCAGCAAGGTAATTGCAAGACAATGGATAATGATAACTCATCATTCTACTCAGTTGATTTCATCACTGAAGCCTCAGCACCAGTGCTACAATCATCCCATCTAAAAACAACTCATCATATTTACTGCCATTCTGAGCACCGAGTCTGAGACAGTGCTACAAGTCACCATCCTTTTACTTATTGCAAACCTTTATGTGTTGGTTGTAAAGCCAGATTTAGAGCAGAGATAAGGGGCAAAGAGGAAAATGGAACAAAGAGGAAGAACATGTACCTGCAGCACAAACTGTATTTTGGAAAAAGAGTAAGAGGACTTGTATAAAAAATAGCAGTTATTTCCGTTGATTCATAGATTTAAATTTGGAAAGTCATCTAACAAATGCTCTTTTCATCATTTAGCTAATGTTCAATAAACAATGACGTGAGCTGTCTCTCCTCTATCTGACTTTGGATAAATTTGGCCCACAGCGTCATGATGTTAGCAGGCAGCAGCACCGTGAGCCTTTACTAAACGTGTCAGTCACTGAGATGTCTGACAGCGCAGCTCACCTGGGACACACAGACACCTGTAGCTGTTGCCCACGCTGCGGCACACCCCGTGGGCACAGGGGTTCAGGGCACAGAAGTCCACCAGCTGGGCGCATGTAGGGCCGGTGAAACCTGCTGTGCAGCTACAGCCGAACCCCAAAGGGCCTGGACCCTGTGCGTAGCACGTCCCATTATTGTGACAGGGGCTGGAGGCACACGGGTCCACCTTCTGCTCACATGTAGCACCCTGGTATCCTGCAGGAGGGGTTAGAGGGAGAAAGTAAGTGGGAGATGGCAGGATAGTGAGGGAAAGAGACAGGAAATGATGAAAATGTCATATGGCTTCAACCAGTTTTCTGATCTTTAATCCATAACTTTGAGACCGTGTGTGCCTAATACTAGAAAGGCTCTCACTGTTGTGTTTAAGACATTGTAAATTTATCATTAACTTCATAATTTAATCACAAAACTGCAATTTAAAATGTACAAGTGTTCTTATCTACTCCTTACACCAGAAGCACAAAGCTGGTAGAGTTGCAGGCAGATTGCCAGTTCTGTCAGACACAAATCAGCTAAACTTTTTCTCAAGTTTTGGGGCGGGGGTGGTTATGCAAATCAAGTGGTGCAGTGCAAGATATGACATCTATTTAGAAAAGAGACAGCATTTACTTTCCTGCCCACTAAGATCACCTCTTAATGCAAATAAGCTCATGGGTTTAGAGACCTCTACACTGAAATGTATGGTAAGTTTTGTCTTTCACTTTAATAATATATCTATTATAAACATCAAATCAAGATGCAATTTATAATGTCTTTAAGGTACTGTCTCTACGTCATTACATGACTCTTACCAATGATGTCACCCACAGCTGCTTTTAGCATCTTTGAGTGCCTTCCCTCACAGAGGATTAAATCTGTACAGTTATCCGAGGGCAGCCAAAATCATGTGTTCGTTTTATCTGCAGTCTCTAACGTGAGGGATGTGCTGAGCATTTTGAATTTGTTACCACAATTACGCATGCCTCATTCAATGTGAGTATCTTAATTTAATCTCATGACACAGCACCAAGGACTAAAAATATGCAGCCTCCACCAACATCTGAAACTAAATTTCCAGCATGCACAACAGTAATTTATTCCACATAGATTCCAAGCTGTGCAGCGCAGGTCATTAGAAGTGTAGCAAGCATCTGCAGGATGACATTGGATGTTTTTCTTGAAGCAAAAACATAAAAAAGCAAAATATGTTATGTAACGTAAACAAGGTAATTATAATTGCATTAAACAAGCTTTCACCCCGGTCACAAAACTAGCCTGTGATATTTTAAACTTTTAACTCAATGCCTTTCTAATGCAATTATTTCAACTTTTAAAGTTCTACTTGTCAGAGTAATTTGACACAAT
Organism: Thunnus thynnus; assembly: GCF_963924715.1. NCBI lineage: Eukaryota > Metazoa > Chordata > Actinopteri > Scombriformes > Scombridae > Thunnus > Thunnus thynnus. Next base: position 14,062,512 of record NC_089523.1, read on the forward strand.
CTGACTTGGTTTCCGTCCTCAGACACAGTTTAAGATTATTGTTTATAAAGACAACTACTTTAACATTTTGGGCTCACTGTTTCGCATCCTTGCTGAGAGATAAACGAGAAGATCATGTCTGTACTGTTAACTGTGGAGCTAAGATTAGCTTAGCTTAGCTTAGCGATTAACACTGAATTCACACTAGCCTGAATCTCTCCAAAGTTTAAAAATATGTTCAAATATAACACCTTTAAAGCTCACAAAATAAATTGCACATATTTCATCTGTTTAATTAATATTCAGAAAGAACCATACAAATGACAATTTGTGGTTTTAGGAAGAACATCTGTAAATACTTGATAAACACCGATTTAGCCGTCAGTCCAGCACTTCTGTGTAGCATCCCTGGTTGCCAAGAAATACGGCACGTAACTCCCCATTAAACCACAACATAACATGTTGTTGGTGGACAGACCCTGGATAGCTGTTTCTCCCTGCTTCCAGTCTTGATGCTTAGCTAATTGCCTCCTCACTTTAGCCCCACTAACAAACAAACACACACACACACAGACATCAGAGAGATAGATCTTCTCATCTGACTTTCAGCAAAAAAGCAAATAACCGTAACCCTTCCTGTGAGTCAAACAATTCCTTTAAGGCTCATCACTAACAAGTTTTGTAGTGGCAGCTGTTGGTAGAGTGACATCAACGATTAAAAGATAATATATACTGTCATCATCTACCACCCAAAATTACCACGTAGAGAAATTTTAATGTTCTCTCTGTTATCCCTTCCTCTTTGTTGTTAGAGGGAAAGATAAACCGAGTGAAGCCTTGTGCTCGTGTGTCTGTTATTCTTTCTATGAAGTCTGTTCATGTGTGTCTGTTTTTCACACACTCCATTTTCTTTGTGGGTGACTCGTGCGTTGAAGCCACTGTTTCTTCTCCACCTCCTCTCATTAGCTTGTGAGCCTCTGCTACTTTCACCTATCCTCCTCTAAAAATAACTTCCTCCCGCTTTTCTTCACCCCTTCTCCTCCTCCTCTATCTTCACCTCCCATGAGAACTGCCAGTGGAGGAAGACTCTGTTGTGTTCAATGTGTACATGCACATGCAGTATGGTGGTGTGATATACATTAGTGTGTGTGTGTGTGTGGGGGGGTTCTCTGATTTACAGCAACACTGTAGTAAATCCCTGCGCTGACTGCACACTCCATTGAACTAATGAAGAGATCTCTCCCAAGCATCCATTGATCTGCAAGACTTTATTTCACTGTGTGAGGAGGACGTTTGTCATTCAGCAGCGGAGAGACAGGAGTAATCTGCAGCAGTCAGGGGAAATTTTCACCCAAAGCTCTCTCTCTCTCCCTTTCTCTCTGTCCACTGCCTCGTTCTGCTTCATCCTTTCCCTTTTTCGCTCCTCCGCCTCCCCCATATCTGCTCCCTTTTTGCCTTTTTTCTCTCTTATTCTTATAAGCTTGCACACACACAGACATATGCTAGCCCACGCACACACACTTACACACACAAGCTCTTGCATAAATTTAATATTTTAATTTTATTTGTTCTCTTGTGGTTTAATCTCCTGCTATTTAGCTTCTTTGCTCGCTGTAAGAACTTTTTTTTTGTTTGTTTTTACAGAATCTCTACATCTTGAGCTCAATTTCCCTCTCTACCTTTCTCAAATTTTGGTTTATTTGTCTTTCTAACTAAAGATGCACACATTGTGACATGGCTGACAGAGGAGTCTGTTCATTCCTGCTGCTGGCATTCGAACCTGCCAACACTAAAAGGAGTTCACAGTTTAAATATAGCTGGCCCGCTCACTCCCCCGCCTTGCTAGTTGTGACTGGAGGCAGTCACAGTACTGACACTCACACTTTCTCTCCTGTCAGTGCGTATGTGTGTGAGATAGATAGAGGGAGAGGTGAAAATAAGTGAAAGGAAGTTAATGTGAGTCTCTGTTGAAGAGTCAGGGAGCAAAATTTACTTGAGCACATCCATAAAATTCATATTATTAATGGTATTCATACAGGTTTGACTTCTTCATTGCTCTATCTTGAACTGAGAGTGTGAGGGTGAAAACTAGACGTTAGTCAGAGAGTGGAGACCTCCATAAATACTTGATTCTACAGCTGGCTGCCCGGAGATATCGTTTGTATACTTTAAATGATCTGTTATGGTAAATCTACCCTGTAAACATGAACAGATATAAGTTCTGATTGAAATAAGAAAAACAATCTATCAAGTGCCTTAAATGGTACATAAGAATTTGCCATTAGTATAATCGATGCAGGTTATTATGTATTTTATTCTTGTACTCTTTTATGTAATAAATATCCAGAACAAAATAGCCCTGGATTATAATCAACTCTTGATTATTTGTATTAGTATTGTTATATTATTGAGGATTATCAAATGATCAAACCTTTCTTGTTGATGGCTTGAATACAGTTGAGTTGGTCATGTCTGTTAAACATGGTCAAAGTTCCAAAACTTGAGGTGAACATATGGAAAAATGCTCCCTGAAAGTCAAAATCCAGGGCTTCAGCCTGCTCTGAATTCTTTGTTTGTAACGTTACCTTTACTACCTCCTCGTGATGACATCAGGTTGTTCATGCATGCCCACAAATGGTCGTCTGTTCTGCAGCCTTTGATGCTAAGGTTGTTCTACAGGTTGTTTGCATATTTCAGATCAGATTCGGACTCAAACATATACATATGTATTTAAGAAGTTTCCATTTCATGTAAAGAACAAGAAAAGGAAGTGAAATGCTACTACTACTGTTTGTTTACGTGGCCTCCCGAGCCGCCAGAAGCCTGCCTGCCAAGACGCAGCTTCCTGAGGCCAACCAATCAGAACAGAGTGGGTTCATTGGGAGGGAGGCCTTAAAGAGACAGGAGGTAAAACGGCCTGTTTCAGACAGAGGCTGAACTGAGGGGCTGCATAAAGAGCCGGTATAAGACAAAATAAAGAGATTTTCTAACTGTAAATCATGCTAAGATATTCCAGTAGAGCCCCAGAATATAAATATAGACCCATATATTTGCATGATATTTCCCCTTTAAATTGTTTTTTTGGTAGGATGTTAACCACACAGGCCAAGTTGATGTTTGTATGAATGAACTGTTGCGACTTAGATTCAAGTCTCTATCTCACCGGTCCAAGTTCTATCTGAAGATCTGTCAGTTTTTGAAATGTGCTGCTGAGAGAGAAATAAACGGGAATGAAAACATCACCACCTTCCCTGCAGGGTGAATCTATTTGAATATCCCTGCTTTGAAATGCAGTAAATAAAAATGCAGCTTTTGTTCTCAAAGTTGGCCCGGTGATCACAGAGTTGATACGTCTCTGATGACAGCTGCTACAGTTGTCATGCCATCCATCATTTTATTTATTGCAAGTGCCTGTGAAAGAACTGTGGAAGAGAAGATTGGACATGATGTATGCAGGTGTGAGCCGAATGCTGGTAAAGCACTACGCAGCGTGAAAAAGTGCTTATCTGTCCTCTGTGTGTACTCATTTGGCCGTTTGAGTGTGCTGAAATGTATTTGCCTACGGAGGACACTACTGTATAAATTAAGTCCCAATCATCACTTACTGTATCGCATTTTTATTCTATTCTCTCCTTGAGGAAACAAAAAGACTGAAAAGAACTTGTCACTTCTGCTCTAATCAAAGCGACAGGGACTCGTTCCTGAGGGAAATGGATGCAGGCAGAAGAACACCGGGTCTCATTTCTAACGCACTCTCAATTCTCTTTTCTTCTTCTCCTCCTCTTGTTATCTCTCCCTGTTCTACATGCTGAAAGGTTTTACACAGCAAAGACTTCTTGGACCTGGAGGATTAATGAAACCTCTTGTTTGATACATGAGGAAAATAGAGAGTATCACAGTGTCCAAGTTAAAAACATAATTCTGCATGAAAAAATATCTCCTCTCCTTGTAATTACCTACCCAGAGGCTGTGTATCCAAAGAAGCATCTAAAACATCCTCCTCTGATAAGTTCACCACTATCAGTAAGGATGCACTTCTTGCTTCATCTCTGTATTTCTCTCTCTCTCTAACACAAAAACATCTTAAATTTATTCCCTGGAGAATTATCCAACCCTCAACTTTAAGCACTACAAGCACTCAAGCTTATCTTCATCTTTTTTGTTTTGGATGTTTTATTGCAGATGTTCATTTTAGGACAGGAAATCATTTGTCATCCCCATAATGTCTAACCTTAAACAAAACATGTAATGGTTAACCAGCTTCTTTCCCAGATGGGAGGTGAGACCCCATAATGTGACTGTGTGAGCAGAATTATTACATTTCTCCACAATGTGATTTATACATAACACACAGAGAGATAAAAGCCAACGTATATATATTGTGACATCCCTCCCTCTCTCTCTTTCTCTCTTCCTTCTGCTTGTGTGACTGGTTTCGCTTCCTGGCTCAGGAACCAATAGGCAGAGGGGACATCAGGAAACTACCTATACTTGAATAGTTTAGCCCTGAGTCCATTTAAGTGGCTTCCTTTTTAACCTCCTAGGTCTCCACCAGCCAATTGGGTTTGCGTGCATCACACACCACACTCATCCACACACTGAATTCATGACTAACCTAACTGACTAACATTATTTTACTATATTATTTCACCTTAAGTTGATAATAAATGTCATTTTAGATATTTATTCATGTGTGATTCCTTTTCTTGTCACTGACACTGAGCCAATTTGTTACAAATGGAGGCTCATCCAGGTAAGGAAGCGAAACCAATCACACAAACAGAAGGCAGAGTGGAGCTCTTCTTTTTGCTGCTCAGTTACTGCAGATATCTCTGCTCATGCTAACTGTTTTTATTCCTAACAAGCAAAATCATTCAAACAAACCACAGTGGCTGCTGCAATATGGAATGAAATTACTTTCTAGGCACTTACTTAATCAATTGACAATAAGTTCAATAAATTCATTATTTTCATGAACTATCACTGGTATTAATGTTGATTGGTATACAGTATGTTGAATGGCTTAATAGTATATGGTACTACTGGGTTGTCTTGTTGCAAAGTTTGTTCTTAAATGTTCTTATAGTCACTTTTTAATAAACGGACTAATTATTCATTAAACAGAAAAACTGATGGGAGTGTTACACATTGATTTACCCTGCAGTTACTAGATAAACAAATCGAGAGGTAATTTGTCCAAAAGTCGAAGTTCTGTCAGACACAGAATTAACTAATAAGCTCATGAAAATTTCAAAAGCGCTCCTAAGACAAAATCTCCTCGCACTAATTAAGAGGTGCTGCCACAGTTCTCGCAGCCGCTCTCACCCCTGTTTCTATGAAAACAGACACATACACACAAGCTGTGGATTATGAATTCCTTTCCTCTGTGGAGACCTTGTTTTTTTTTGGCAGCTGCAGATTAACAATACAGTCAGGTGTTGCGGTGCGAGTGAGGCCTCCTACATGTCGACAATATACTGACTGCTGGGAGTTGTACCTGGAACAATGGAACAGCCTTCCCACCAGGTTTCTTTATGTAGTGAGATCTATTGTCACTCAATGCTTTCCCTGTATTTTGTAGGTGTGTACATGTGTCTGTGAGCTCATACACACTGTTCCCACTACTGTTGATACACATGTACATAAATGGCGAACTAGCGTGCTCTTGTTGAGAATCACTGTTTCGGCAGAGATTTTGCAGTCACAGATTTCCCCAGAGAGGCTGATGCAGGTCGCTGAGGCTATGAAGACTAATTAGAATAGAAGAGGAAGGTTTAAATTAAGCATCTGAGTGGCACAGATACTGTTAAACACGCAGCAGACAGTGCATAATAACTGGAATCAGACAGCTGGAAAACACACTTACTATTGCACAGACTCATTTCAGTCTACATGTTCCTCTTTTTCCTTTTGACAAAGACACACAAACTTCATGAACTGTTGAAGGGTTTTTTGGCAGACGTGCGAGTGCAACCCAGGTGTGTGTATCTGTATTTTTATTTCCTTGTGAATGGTGAATAGAAATTGACTTTGTGCATCAAAACAAATACCTGACATACTGTGGACACTATTCAATATGAAGCCATGTATTTCAGACACACATTCAGATTAGTTCCAGCGTGCAGTGACTGGCTACTTACCTTCGGGACAGTAGCACCTGGGCCCAGCCAGGCTGCTGAAGCAGGTGGCTCCGTTCTTGCAGGGCTGGGACAGGCAGTGGTCAACCAGCAACTGGCAGCGTTCCCCTTCATAACCTGAGAAACACACACATTTATTACATTCAGTCAAATGCAGCTAAAAGCTAGCTGTTTAAGCTAAAAAATAGTGTCCTGATTTCTCATTTAATTGTCCAGGGACAATGTCCATGCAGTATTTATGTCATGGCAGCTTACAAACTAATGTATTTTATTGTATTCTTGCAATCCAGAACAAATCCAACACACAGAATATTAATTATAGAGCTGTAAAACTATGGAATAGTCTTCCAGGCAACATTACTCAGGTGTGTAGTATTGTGTAGTGTAAAATATTGTGTTTTCTTGCATTTAACATGTTTGATTGATTGCGTTGGTTACGAAAAACTATGGCTTATTATTGTATGTAATTGGTTGTCAGTTGTCTACAATATATCATTTCTGTGAACTCCAGGAAGAGTAGCAGCAACCATGGTAGCTAATTGTGATGCTAATAAAGAAATACAGAGATACAGCATATAAATGAGTTATTATTGTATGCAAAATGCACACATTTAAGCCACCGAGTTAGTTACGTTTGACAGTGCTGTCTGTTATCTGTTGCCACCTTTGTACGTTTTTTCTCATTAGCCACTTACACAGGTCTTGTTAGCACAATTCCCTAATGAGAAGTGATGGGAAACCAGTGGTCACCTCTGACATTTACTTTCATAACAGAGGCCCTCACTTCAAGTCCCTGTCCCCAAGTACATCTGACAAGATCACAGGTTCAATACACTTTGTTCTTTTGTTATAATTCAGTGATTTTGTCAAGGGGGTCTTTGTCTTCTTTTACACAGCTCTAGGCCAGTGTGTCTCCATGAAGTCTTACATAAATGTGCACAGAAACAGCCCTGAAATAAACACACTTGCGGGCTTGAGACACCATGAAGAAAGGCATAATGCACACATGAGCCCACATGAACACACCTGGTGGGCAGGTGCATGTGAAGTTGCGTCCTTCACCCCCCTGTCTAACATCAGTACAGGTGCCATTGTTGCGACAAGGTCGGTGGTGGCAGGCGTCGAATTCCTCACAAAAGATTCCAGTGTAGCCGTCCTCACACTCGCAAAAGAAAGTGCTCTGCAAAAAAAAAAAAAAACACACACACATGCACACGTGTAATTTTCAAAATCAATGAACCTGAAAGGTGAAACATTGGGAAATAGATATGACAGGAAAAACTTGTGAAACAGAAATAATGAGATTGTAAAATTATTCAGTAACAGCCGCAGCAGTTACACAGCGTGACTTTCTGATATAGTGAGGGGAATGATAATGAGAAACTGCGAAGAAAAGACAGAAAAAGCATGAAAAGGTTTGCAACACCTCCCTCTTTGCCCGCTCACCCGGTGAGTCACCACCGCTACATCTCCTCCAGTTCAAAGTACAGATGCAAAGGGGACCAATGGGTCTCAAGTGCTTCCATCTACTTCCTCTGCAGTGTTGTCTGTCTCTTTGAGTGCTAAATTAGACACCATCTTATTTTCAAGCTGACCCACATGCATTTTTGACAATCAGCAGCAGATGATGAGCATTACAATAAGGCCTATTTGATCATGTTGCACTGCTGCATTGTGCAGCACTGTGTTGTGTTTTTCTGCTCTATTGTAGCTTTTGTTATGTTGTTGTATGTGCTGTTCTGCTCCGTTCTCTGCTAAGTGAAGCTCATAGAGAAATGTTTCTGCTTATTATCAAAGGATGTTTGCACCACTGCATGCACTGATGCAGCTCCAGTGAGAATGATAGGTTACAGCAATATAGAAACCTTGCTTTTGCTTATTTTGCTGTTGCATTATTGTGTTGAAAGGGTGTCGAGTGAGAGATTGCTAAAATACTTATTCAAACTTATCTAATACTAATACTAATAAACTAGTAACACACCTGACTGAATAACATCCCTACAGACATCTGGGTGAGATTCAGTTCAGTCTACAAATTTCCCTTTAAGGACTGTTAATCTTATAAGATTTCCTATTCTAGTATAAACTGATACTGCAGCATTTTACTCCTGCACCTCTCAGCTTCAGCTTCTAATAAAGCTGAAATGTCATCTTGATAAAAAAAAAAGAAAAAAAGAAACATCTTGAGTTTTGAGGGTCTTATATTCGTGGATTTCTTACCTCAGATGGCTGTGTTATACATTTGCCTTTGCCGGAGCACTGAGGGTCACTGAAGCTGCTGCCAGGCTCCACACAGCTGCTGGCCTTCACCGTCAGGTTGAGACGCAGGGTCACCTCCGGGGCTGTGGGGGCGCCCACGCGTATCACACCTAGCACAGAAGAGTTGAGGTGCTTATGAACTATTCATGTAGCATTTTTATTAATGCAGCTGAGTTTTATTCTAAATATATTCACCACATTGGCAGATATTTAAATACATCATCTAACGTCTGAAAATGTAGAAGGGAGGAGAAATAAACAACTTTTATTAGAATCATTTGTTAAAACAGCATTTTTAAAATGTACTATGGTTGTCAAATTGTAAATTTCTGAAAACTACAGTTTGCTGCCACTATTAACTACAAACAATAATCTAATAAAACATGTTAAGAGAAGAACTGATGTAGGCAGCTCTTCATCATGACTAAAATAGCCTATGTCCCCCTCTGTCTTGTCTCTCTCTAAGTTCAGAACATTTCTTATTATCTTCAATCAAAGCTGACAGCCACACAGGCACTTGGATAAAAATAGCCTCATAGTGAATATTAACGGCCATTTTTTAGAGCCTGATGCGAGCCAATGAGCTGCGAGCACACCCGCTGACGAGACACAGACAGTGCACGCTCCTTGGCCAATCAGAGGCTTCCCTGTCAAGCAAATGACCGAATGATTGTCAACCCAATCACATCGAACGTCGGACCTGCACAGTCACCGTTCCTTTCAAATGCTCAGTCGTGAAAGCATGCAACATTCAGACACGATGACGTGTAGAAGAAGGAAATGCAATGTCACTGCTCCTCCCTCCCTCCTTACACGGGTTTTCACACCACGCATGAGCCTGTGCAAGGTCACACACCTTCAGGCCTACAGTACACGCCGCACACTTGTATTAACGTGTAAAAATACAAGTCAGTCAGTGTGAACATTACTCATTTAGTATCTAGCTTGGCTGCTAGCAGAAAAACCACCATCCGATTTCATCTTTAACAATTTGACCTTCAGTCTTCCCCTCCTTCTGCATCTTCTGTCCCTCTGTCTTTTTCTCTAATCCCTTTCTGTCTTACCCTGCCGTATTTCCCGTCTTTCTCTCTCCTTATCTGACTCTCTCCCACCCTCCATTATCCTTCCTCCCCCCTGATTCAACTCCCCAATGTCACCCCCCCCCCCACCCCCCCCCCCCCCACCTCTCTCTCTCTCACTCTCTCTCTTCCTCTCTCAGGCTGTGCTGCCATAGAGTTAGCAGACATGTCAGGTACGCAGACAGGCAGCATCCAGACATGCCAAGGTCAGCAGTGAAACAGCATCATACATGTAGAGCACACGCAGAGGTCAGCCAGCCCTTCAGTCAAACAGTTAACCCCCTCCAGGACCAGCTGCAGTTCACTACACAATTTTGGCACAATCGTGTGAGTACTCTTTCACAAAATCTACGTCTGAGTGTGTGTGCGGCAGTAAAGTACAGATGGAATATCAGCATAAATATGTTATTTTTTCTTTCAATATGCAAATATAATATTCTGACTCATATATAAATGCAAATATTATGCGATTCTCCCCAATTATATGTCAGGAATAAATACTGTAAATACAATTTATTCAAATTTATTAATCCTCAAATGCTTTTGGCTCGGTTGTAAATGAGCTATTTGGAGGTATTTTAAAATGTTTCCTATTTAGCTTCTCTGTAATTGTTCGATGAACCGTGAGAGGTGGAACTTAACACAAATTAAATGATAAAAACAGTCATCAATCATAGTATAATTAAAATGATGCATTTTCTGCTAAACTGTAACTCATCTGATTTGATTAAAACATGCTTCATATGATAAATAATTCAGCATTCTGTGTTTCTGTGCACTTAGGTGAATATTTATCATTTTACCTGTCTGGTGGTTGATATGTTAGTTATGGTGGGCAGTGACGTTTTCAATAAACTACACAGTTTTTCAGCATGCTAAGTTGTTATATTAAGTTTCAATAGCTACATGTTGCTGCCGAGTCATGACAAGAAAAAACACATTAATCCAGTAAAAACTTGCAAAAACTCCTTTTGCAAAGCTTTAGTTGCATAATCAATGAGTTACGATATGCTATCATATGGACGGACCACATGTATCAATTAACTAGAAGAGCTTACAGTGCTGATGTTTAGCATGTTCACCATCTTAATTTAGCTTGTTAGCATGCCAACATTTTCCAATTAGCACTACACACAAAGTACAGTTGAGTCTGGTGGGAATGTCATTAGTTTAGCAGGAATTTGATCAAAAACTAAAGTGTAGGACAAATAGAAATTTGAATCAGCCATCTTTGTTCTGGAGATGGTTTGGTACTGACATTGAGTCATCCTATTAAGCTTGTTTTCATCAAATCATTTGTGTCTCCAAAACAAACTAAAAGTTAAAACCAAATGTATCAGTTCAGTTATTTCAGTTCGTCTTTGTCACTTATTTTTTGTGAGTTTTGCCTCAGAATGAATCACCTTCATGCTGCTTTCATACTGTATTTTCCTCTATAGCAGCAATGGTAACTTTATAATTGATAGGGGTTTCCATGCCAACACTACTAGTCTATGAGTGTATGTTTGAGTTTTAGCTAATGAGCTTTGATGTCCATTTTGTGGCTGTATGATAAAACAGAGGTTATGTGAAAATAATGTTTCATGTTTCATGCTTTATTAAGAACTAAGGTGACTTACTGAGGAAGTAGTTCTGTCCCAGGGGCAGCGAGTAGTCTGGCACCACCAGTCCATCAGGGGCCTGCAGGAACCACATTGTAGTTCCATTCAAAATGGAGGAGCGGAGGAAACCCTCTTCATTCACACGCCACAGCACTGGGGCTCCACTGGCGTTCACAACCACTCTGGTTGGAGGAGAGAGAAAAGTCAGTGAGGGAGGGATACAAGGTCCCACAGTAAAGGGAAATCTGATTCCTCTGGACTCATATTATAGTCTGTCCCAAACAATAAGTTATAATAAGTCATTCTCATCTGCTTTTTCAGCTTGTTTTGCATATTTACAGTGTAGATAATGGATTGTACCAGACGTTACCAAGAAATACATTGAATCCACAAAATATTAGGAACACAATCCACATATTGTATATTGTACTTTGCCCTTGAGCACTTGATTCACCTTGCTGGACATCTTAAACAGCATTAAAATGTCAGCAAAATCAGCATGCAAGATAAGATGAATGAACTAATACTCTATGTGAACTTCCCTGCTTCTTCTAATCTTTATGTATTCAAAATAAGGAGTTTAATAAGACATGACTCTCCACTCTGTCACACATGGTCCTTGGCAGTACAGCAGTAGTGATGCTGACAGTCAGGACACTTTGTCCCATGTTTGAACCCAAGACTGGTGACTGGAGGACAGTCTTTGTGTTTGTTACTGCACCCTGGCATCATGGTCAGGTCTGGTGAGTAATAGCTGCCAGTGATCTAACTCTGTGGGAGTTATGTTGTTTCCTGTGGAAACACTGAAACCCTCATGAACACAGTTGTGAAATACAGCCAGTGTGGTCAGGCGCTATCATTCATCAGGATCTCGGACAGTTTGTACTAAAGAGAGAAAGATCAAGACGGACCAACTGAAAAGAGAAGAGAAGAGTGTGTAGTCACCTCAATACCACACTTGATACTTTGATACTCAAATGTGACGCATTTAGTGCTGATATCTATTAAAATTTCCTTATTAAAATTGAATTGTCTTCATTTTTATTGCTGTTGGAAGGTTTCATGCAGACATGAACAGACCCCGGTGACAAAACGATCCCTGGAGCACCACATCCAGCCATGAGGAAGAGATCAGACATACAGAATCAAAATTTAATGAGAAGGAATCTACTGACATTTATGGTCCCCAAAGGATGAACCCTTTAAAGTTTGGACACTGTATGACTCGTGTTGTCAAAGGGATATTTGAAAGTATTTATGGTGGTAAATACTTTGATATATACAGTGCTGTGCAAAAGTTTTAGGCACTAAAAGTCAGGTAAGGATACTTTCAAAAAAAATGCCATGAATGTTTTTTATTTATCTGTTAACTTCATACAAAGTTCAGTAAACAGAAGAAACCCAAATCTAATCAATATTTGATTTGGCAGTTCTCGTCAGTACACCTGCACAGTTTTTCAAGGTTGTTCCTAAATCTTGGAGAAGATGCCACAGTTCTCCTGTGGATTTAGGCGTCTCAGTTGCTTCTGTCTCTTCATGTAATCTCAGACTGACTCCATGATGTTGAGATCAGGGCTCTGTGGGGGCCAAACCATCTGCTGCAGGACTCCTTGTTCTTCATGTGGCTGAAAATAGTTCTTTATGACTCTGGCTGTATGTTTGGAGTCGTTGTCATGTTGCAGAATAAATTTGGGGCTGATCAGATGTCTCACTGATGGTTTTCTATTATGGATAAGAATCTAAACATCTAAAGTGCCTAAAACTTTTGCACAGTACTGTACCTCTAATTCTAGACACATATGTGAAGAAACCAGACCTATTACCAAGAAATCTTTGGTAAGGTTGAGCCTAATAACATCAAAATCTTCAGCATACATGACTGACTCAGGTATATTATTCCAGTCAACATTCCCGATAATGCAAATGGTATTTTGGTGAGACTGAGGAGAGACAGAGTTCACTTCACCTCTCACCTCAAGAAAAACCATGGACAACATGAACCAAGAGGATCAATTATCTGTCTGCAGGCCTGTTGTGGTTGAGGCTGCCCATCAGAGGATATTGAGGAGGCTCATAACTGCATCTGTAAACATCTGAGCAGATCAGCCAAACTCAGGACATGTTTCCTACATGTGACACTGAGCTCCAATAGCTGCCAGCCTGCTACGGAGAGAGCAAAGACCAGAGCCGAGCCAAGCTGAGTCACTACACTACGAGTCCTCATGAAAGATAGAAATAGCAGCAGAGTGACATCTGTCAACCAGAACTGTTAGCCGGATACTGAACAGCTTGAATGAAGCCTCTCACTAGCTAAATGCTTCTAAGTATCCCTCTAACCTCACACCCACACTTGAAATAATCATTCCCACATTACAAAAAATATGCAACCCACTTTTAGGAGAGATAAAATACCATCAGAGGAAAACAGCAGAGCATAGTTCAGGATATAAACGGAACATATTTTGGGTCATGTTCATTAGTCAGGGCAAGTCGGAGCGTCACAGGTGGATCGGCACAACGGCTGTCCCAAAATCTTAGTGAAAAAAGGAAGCTGCATTGGTCTGAAGGTGAAGCTGTGAGCAGTGACTGAAATAATAAGATGGTGGACAGGCTACTAGCAGCTGAAATGAGTTTTCCTTTGCAGGGTGACTGGGCTCAGCCTGCAGGACAACGTAAGGAGCTCATATATCTGGGGAGCTGCTGTTCCTGTCTAGCTGAAATGAGTAATTTGAGATTTGGGATAGTTGTAAATTATGCCCTATATTTTATAGCTACGTTCCCTGCAGATTAAGACATATTTTCAATGTAGTAAAACTTCATGTAAGTTCATTTCGTTGGTATTTTCATCTAATTTTCATTTTGTTTTTTTCCATTTTCAAGTTTTTATAGCGGCCAATCAGTTAACCATTTGCTAAACCCAATCATCCAGTCATAGCTGCTATAAATAGGCACAACAGATATGTCAAGCTTTGGATTTCTCCAGACGCTGACGCATTGTGCATGGGGCTATCATAAGAGCACAAGAACTTAAGTATAATGAATGAATTAAACTGTGTTTTTCTGCTCCAACATGAACTGCAGTCATTACCAACCTACAGTAATAACCAAGCACATTGTTAACTTTCTACATTAGTATGTGGGGTTACAGATTATATTATGAAAGCCTCTTAACAACTAACACATCAACTGTGATGTATTTCATAACTTTGTAGAAGCCGGCCTTGTACAGAATTACCCTCCGTAGCACCTAACGTTAGCAGCTCTGTCAACAACCCAGCTAAAGTTACTCAGTTTGCCAAAGGAATACATATGTGAGTCCTCATTCTAAAGTCTCTTTTAACATTCAAAGTGTGAACATACTTTTAAAAATGCAAACAAGCATGTACACTAAGCAGCAAAAAAGGGTTATGTTAGAGCAGAATAACAGTCTAATCTTAGATTTTTCCTTATGCTATTAGGACAAACGAGCTCAGAACAATGCTGGTTCTTTATTTTCATGTCTACAGGGTCCTCAACTGGTGAGGATGTTGACTTTTTTGGTACAATACCATTAATGCAGCTATCAAGTGCACATTTAGGACCGATGTACAGGATTCTTATTTTAAAACCAGTCAGCTGGAAACATTAGCTAAAAACTCAGCTGCAGAAAGCATTTTAAACCAACTCATAGAGGTAACATGAACTTAATTAACTAGCTAACTATGACCTACGTCCATGTTAAATCGACAGCTGTTAGCTCGAAATGAGAAGCCTGCTGTTGTTTACATCTGTCTGAAACCAAGTGCACTTTGTTTCAAAATTAACAAAGTAGTCTGAGTGGTAAATCTGTCACCATTATCTTTCTAAACAGCATTCGTGCTGTGCAAAGACTGAAAGCTCCACAGGCTATACAAAGTGGGGGTGGGGCTTAGTGAACGGTTGTTATTTACTAAATTAATTTCAAAGCAATTAAGTTAATTAGACAAGAGTTGATACTCTATTGAGTAATACTCAGCATCAGTGTTGTTAATATTATTACATAACATTGTAGTCTATCTGTAATTCTTTGCAAACACAAAGTGGCAGAGTGACAGCCACTCTCTCACTCACTCTGCAGCCTCTTTGGGATACAAGAGTTTTATTACATAATTATCAGCATCTCTAAATCGATGTCACTTTTGGATCAGTGCTTCATTTCTAAGTGGTGCGGGTGTGTTTGTATGTAAGTGTCCTTCACTGCCTGCATCTGGGTCTGCAATCAGGTGTCGTGTGTAATTATACAGTATGAAAACAAAGCAGCAGCAGTTGATTAACTTGCAGCTCGTAGCTCCCAGTCTGCCATCGTGAACATGAACCCTGAGTCGTGTCTGCCATCTATAATGAGGGGCAACATGAAGGACGTTCAATATTCACCTTGACCGTTGCTTCTGCATAATTCATTGACCTTCTTCACAGAATTAATGTAATATTGTTGATGAGCAAATATGTTCTGAAAAGATGGAAAACACCTGGAGTCGTGTAATACAGAGTTTCAGGAGCCATGCTAGTCATGCGTAGATTCAAGTCGTAGTGTTGCGGACAATTACAAAAGTTGCTGCATGGTAAGTATGCAGATAAAATGCTGTGCAAAGCAGCTTCTATTTTAACATTTCTATGTATTCTTTATGTTGATTATGAATACAGTAAACAGTATTTTTTGTTGTTATTCTTGTTGATTAGTGTCCAAAAAAACAGGCAAATATTACAACAGGCAATTAAGGCCGTTTTTAGGCTTAATTCGGAAGTGTAACTGAATAACATGCAAGAAACACACTGTTTCTCTGAGCTTTTTTGAAAATTGAAACCCTATTGCACCTGTACCGCACCTGTCAGAGTATACTAACCACATGCTGTGTACACTGCAGTACAGTGAGGACCTGATCCCCTGGATGCGAACAAAAACAAAATTTTCACTTGTTGTTACTTTTTAAAGGAAGACTTTATCTTTTAAGGGACCTGCATTTATTCTGGCTGATTAGATTTGGGCAGAACTCTGCTGAGATTAGGCTTTTTTATCAGTGAACAAATTTTGGCTGCGGTCAACAAGTACGTCCTATCCTTTTTTCCAAACTACTTTTCCTTGACCTCGATGAAAAACGTCATGAGGTCTAAAAATGTCTCACATCCCTTTTTCTTGAATGACAGGCTTCTGTTATGATTAATATGCCGATTATGATCTGTTATAATAGCTTAAGAACCACCACACAACTCAGCAAACACCTTGAAATGTTGACTTGAATGTGCTTTGAAGTTGTTATGGTTGATACAGGCTGTGGATGTGCAATGTGACAAAATCGTTGATTCCCCAAAGATATTACTATCAGATAATCAAGGACCCAACGCTACTGCACTCAACGATTGGCCAATAACCATCTAGCCAGCTGAATCATATATATCCCAATGAGCCCATCTTCAATTACTGGCCTATAAAAGGGCAGCTGGGGAGTATCAGAGTTGTACAGCAAAGACATTGGGCTTGCTGCTGCTGTGTGGCTCACCTCACAGCGAAACCAAAGAAACATTGATAAGAGGAGGGTTATGGAGGCTCATAGCATTGTGTTCACAAATGGCAAGAGGATGCTGATGTGTGTTTTGGACATAGATCACAGGGAATGCTTCAATTGAACATAACATCAAAGCATAACTGAAATTGTTCCTGCATATCTAATGTGTTTCCACACAGAATATTGCTGTTGTTTTGCCTTACACAACAATAATACATCATTAGGTTTAAAAAAAAGAGGAAAAAACAGCACACTAGTTATTTATTTACACTTTATACTATTGAAACTTTATTTTGTCTGAATGGTGCGTCGCTTGGTCGCTTTAAATATTGCTGCTGCAAGGAACTGTGGCACAGAATTATCTCCTTTCCTTTCGTAAAGGATGGTCAAGTGTATCCTATGTTAAAAGAGATTAGAAAGGAAGCACTGAAGTACCTTTTCTCAGCATTTAGAGAATTCGACCAGCTCTTATCAATGCTGCCACTTAAATACTTCCAGGTCATTTCACTCAGTTAGGAACCTTCCTGAGCAAAAAAGACAGTTGGACCGCAGCCTTAGTTTTGTCACAGCGAGGAAAAGCACAGGTGTTAATAATAAAATTAACGATGGCTGAATTCCAATTACCGGCTCACTGTCATGGTTTATGGGGACACTTTAATAAAACAGAGCCATTGTTAATGATATTAGTAACACCTGCAATTTTCCTACTAGGACAATGCGACTAAAACTGTATGTGAGGTCACCAAAATCTATGAAGTCATAAACATGATAAAGGTGTAATCTGTCCTGTTCCAACAGAGATATATACATAGAACAGTCTGTACATGTTCACACAGTCCTGAGAAGAGGTCTAACCAGGCAAAACATCTGTGTGAGTGGACCGAGTATGAAATATCCACTGCTTGCAGGCTTGAAAGATACAGTTTTAATGGAGTATTCCTTTAAGGAGACAGATGTCAGTCATAAAAAGGTACTTTAATGGTGCTCTTACTTTACAGCCGTCTCTTCGGGCACATCTAGAGACAGAGTCAGAGTTCCTGATGTCAGCTCACACAGCTCACTGCTCACACAGTGCAGACCCTCAGTCACCTGAAAGAGGACACACACGCACATAATATATATATTTGTTTATAGATTCTGAAGATGAAGTCAGTCCGCAGTAGCGTGAGTTCAACGCGGAAGTTCGTCTCACCCTGTCTGCCTCCCACGGCACCACCAGCAGCCTCTGCCCAGGTTTGGGTTTCCATGGCTGCAGGGTGGGAGGTGCTGGTGTTGTGGTGGAGGGCACGGTGGTTGGCTGCGGCGGCTGAGTGGCGGCTACGGTCGTGGAGGCGACGGGAGTAGCCAGCTCAGGAGCGGAGGGGGTGGCGAGGTCCCAGTCTGCAGCCGGCAGGTCCAATAGGATTTGATCGCACCTCTCCCCCTCGTAGCCTTCACTACACTCGCAGGTGTAAGCCGGCTCCCCCTCCTCCCCGCCGTTGCTCCGGCTGCAGTTTCCATGGAGACAGGGGCTGCTGGCACAAGGGTCTGTGAAAAACTGAAATAAGGAGAAACATAAATAAAAACAGGAAGAGCCAGAGAGAGAGAGACAGAACAAAAACATTATTATCTAAGTGTGTTTTTTTCAGCTCCTGTCTGCACTGCTGTCCTCCTGTAGTCTAAACCGTCTGATCATCTACATTTTTTTTTGTCACCTTCGGTCAGTTTGTCCAAGTATCAACCTGGGAGCGTCATTTTATACAGGCTCAAGGAGTGGTCCTTAAAATACTGTGAATAACAAGAAAGCGCATACTGTTAGTCAAAACTCCTTCTTTTATTGCTCTCTGACTCAGCGCTTTGCTCTTTCCTTTTATTACATTGTGACTCTGTGTTTCTAATAAATTGCTGCAGGCAGATCTGGTCTATGGCATAGGCGGTATAGGCGAATGCTAGAGGTGCCGTCCATCCATAGGGGCGCCCCAAATGAGGGAAATATTGCAAAAAAAGCCCACAACAACATAACTACATAGAATAGCCTATTAAATAGACCCTATTTTCTGAGTTGCCTGGCGTCTCCTGGGTGTAGGAGAGACTGCAGGCAATTGTAACAATTTTTGGGTTTTCTGTCATAACTCAAAAACCTTTTGAACTATTTGGATGCAGTTTGTATGTAGGAAACTTGTATCTGTGTTCTACTTGTTAACAATCATCAAATGTTTTTACAAGCAACGTTAGAGCCACAGTATTGATTGAAACACTAGAAGTCAAATGTTACATCTGCCCCCACATGCAGGGGCGATTGTAACAACACACATAATACCTTCATATAAATACCAAGTACCACAATAAACTCTTGTGAATATAGATATAGTTAAAACAATTTAATATCGATTGAACAATTAATTCCAGTTAAACTAAAACAGTATAATTAATCATAATTATACTAATATAAAAACAATTAATGAATAAGCAACAGAAACAGCATCACACACACAAAAAATGGGTTTCCTTTTATCAACATTTAGATATAGTTAGAGACATCAGCAGCAGAGAGGGATCATGTACATCATGAGTTTCATGGTTCTGTCTTGTTTCTGATTGGTGCAATTTGAGATGTTACAGTTGCCCCCGGTCTACTCTTGCTGTTTATGTATATACTGTTATCAGCTATAATGGGGATTGGGTGCCGTTATTGGCTGGATTTCACCATCAGCAGCTTTTTTATGAATATAATGTAACACCCAATGGTCACATATACTCCTCTTCTCTCTTCAGATGCACTTTTGAAATATTTTAATCCCACCACTGCAAATCCTGGGCCACCTGCAGACACCTTCTCCACCTCAGCATCTTCCAGCAATGCAGCATCAGGTTCTTTAATACTGTTTTTATTTTGTGGGAGGGGTTTTTTGTTTCTAAAAATAAAGAAAATCTCAAAGACATAAAGCTGTGCAGTTTCTGTGTGAGTGTATGAACATTGGTGGTGGAACTGGCTACGATGCAAGGAGCACCAGCTAAAACCTCGCCTATGGCACCACATTGGTCAGGGCCGGCTCTAGTTGCAGGGCTGCGTTTCTCCCTCTCTCTCATACACACATATACTGCAATTTGACGGTACACACACACACACACACACACACTCGCATTTCATTTCAAAACAAGATTTCCCCCCATCATGCAGCAATGATAAAAATGCACCCTGACAGTCTCCTTCATGCTGTTTTCCCTCATCAATAATTGATCATATTTGGAGAAAAACATTATGGATGTTGAAGGTGAAAGAGGACAAAGCCGAGCTTTACGTAGCTTTCCGCCTAACACCGTGTTGTACTTTTGCATGGCTTTCAGAGCCTTCTTAGGCTTAAGAACGTCTCTAATCCGGCTGTTTCTTTTTTTCTTTTGGCAAATTCACTGAAACAGCTTCAGGTATCTGTGGCTCCAGCTGTCCGATTTAAATGTTTTCAGATAACAGTTTTAATGACACCATGAGAAAAACAAAAAGCCATGCTGGAGCGAGGGTGAACAGAGGGATGGTGATGATGCTCATACCTAATCCTCCGGTGCATATGGATGTGTATATGAGCATGTGAATGTACATATGTGTGTGTGTGTGTGTGTGTGTGTGTGTGAAAGTGAGAGAGAAAGAGCGAGAAGCAGAATAACAGAGCGTCATTAACAGTCCGTTCTCTCCACGACTGAGTCACAGCTCATTAGTGCTAATCTCTCTCAGGTTCTTACTTGCGATGCTTCTATCAAACTTTCTCTTTCTGCTCCGAAGCGCAGCAGTCCCAGCAGGCCACTCGGATGTCCTCACACAGTCAGTCCCTTGTTCTTATCTCCACCCAAACAGCACCAGGGATTGACTTTAACCTTAAACCTTTAGGAGACAGCAACGTTTGGCTTGTCTGGGTTACAGGAAACATTTAAGCCCAGCTCATGACCTTTTTCATGTGTCACTCTTGATTTCTCCTCCATCCTCACAGCCTCCATCCATGCTGCACAGATTGTCCTCTAATAAAGCAGGTACATCGGGATTTATAGACGGCTGGTGATATAATCTAAAGTCTATCGGAATAAAATGTCACATTTATCTCAATAACTATAAATGTAACCATTTCTTTTATGCAGCAGTAAATAGTATTTATTTCCTGTGCTTTCTTTCTTGTAGTTTTTATATGTTTGTCTGAATTAATGCCACTGTGATCCTTTAAAGATTCCAGTAATACTAACAGAAACAACCAATGTATTATCAGATCTGATAATCATTTCAGTCATTTTTCAAGCAAAAATGCCAAACATTAGTTGGTTCCAACACCTGAATTTGGAAGATTTTGATGGAAATTTGTACAACTTTCTGGAATTCTTTAGACTAAATGATGAATCTAAAGGAATGTAAATAATGTAAATAATCATTTGTTGCAGCCCTTGAAGCTGAACATCTGCACTGCTGATTGGTTGAACATCAGGTTAAACTCTCATTTCAATTATATCAGATTCAGACTGTTTAGTAAAAACTGCTATTTTGGTTGGTAAGAGATTCACAACATTAGTCATTTCACTAATTTTGTTCATCATTCATCTCTAACTTGTTGGTGACATTACTACTCAGTGTATATGGCGCTCGCTATGTTGCTTGGTAACATTAGTATCCATGCATTTGGGCCTGCATGATTTTGCTCGTTACTCTCCAGCACCAAACAGCTTATACGCCCTGGGCTCTGGCAAAGCATGTGAATCAATTTCTTCTAAGCAGCTGATAATAACCCATATTAGTCTCTTTATCTACAGTATATTGCCACATAGACCAACAAACAGAACAAAGAGATTCTCTGAGGCCAAATTAATTGCTTCACAAGGTGCTGTGATCTATTTGCTAATTTGGGATGGGCGCCCTGAGGAGAGAGGATCAATACAGCCGAATGGAGGGAAACAGCAACGCTACTTAAACTATTGGCATCATCAATTTAACCTGGTGGAGGGGCTGGGATGAGTCTGTTACTCCTGCCATATCACACACACACACACACACACACACACACACACACACACACACACACACACACACACACACACACACACACACACACACGTGTTCTTCAAACTCTGGTAGGGAGACACATTTATGCAAGTGAACACATTCATATGCATTTCTGCACAGTGTGTTTTAATTGGACTGGACTGGTGAACGAACGACACAAAAGAAAGCCATTATGTAGAAAGTGAGCAGAACTTCGGGTGTAGGTTTATTCATTTGGAGAATCGTAAATTAAATATGAACCCCGGCAAATGGATAATGTAATTTAGCAGTGTAAACACAACACGTGACCACTATATTACATCCTAGTCTCCGCACATCAATAATGTAAGTGAAAGAAGTGGCTGACTAAGCCTGGTAAGAAACATATGGTTACAGTATAACATTCCCTTTTTGAAGTTATTGCAGCCAAACATGTTGAGCTGTGCGTGCACTGCACCTTGACATCAACCAAACAAACTGAATGGTGTCTTTTCAAGCTGTTTAACTGTACGCCTGACAACCTGACATGTCTGACAATTAACAAAGGAAAGGACGGGAAAGGAAAGGAAAGGAAAGGAAAGGAAAGGAAAGGAAAGGAAAGGAAAGGTTTACACTCTGATGATGCATCCAACAGATGTGACATGTTGTGTCACTGAGCTGAAGCTTCTGTAATGAGGAAAACAAGAAAATTCATACACTCATGTTATAAAAAAAATTAAGCCCTGCTCAAAAACTCAGCTGAACTTCTGCTCCTTTCTGTCTTAAGGGCATGTAAAACATTCTCCATAAATTAACATTTTATCTGCATAAGAATATTATCTTTAAAATCTCTTAATATTGTCATGATGTGGGTGAATTTGTCCTAATTGTTTAAAAAAGTGAACTGAAGTCAGTTTGGCTGCAGAATTAGTGATGAAAGGAGCCCTTTAAAAAAAAAAAAAAAAAAAAGCTCAGGCAGGAAAACTGGCAGAAGTGCCCTTGAGCAAGTAATTACTGTAAATCCAAACCAGTGCAAAAGATCTGAAGCTGCCCTCTGACCTCTGAGAGAGTAAAAAGAGAATTTCTCCATGCAGATTAATAATTGTTATTATAAAACTGCCCACTATCTGTGTTATATCAGCTCTGTCCAGGGGGTTATACAGTAGTTGAGTTGTATTGCAGCCTGCAGAGGGCTTAAATCAGCCTGATATTACAAAATAAGTAGGTGGTGATCACAAACAGCGAACATTATTGAGGAAAGTGGTTCTCTGAGGAAAAGAAAGGCAGCCGTATGATGATTTATCCTCCACTTCTAATGTTATGAAAAGAACCTCAACAACTGATTTTTCGACAAACTGTTGTTGTCGGGTGAAAACATGTGCTGCCAACTTCTCAAGAACTCAGAAAAATGGCCTTGTTTTTAGCCTGACCGTGACTGAGCAGTATGTAATCCTTCAAGTAAAGCTTAAGAAAGATCAATAGCTAGAGTTATGAGGTTTTCCCAGTGCGGATTGCCTGAAGTAACTCAGCAAGTGGCTGAAATGCTTTATGTGCAAAAGTTGTGTTTTGCTGTTCAGTTATTTAAATCACAGCAGTGAATGGTGAATGTTAAAGGTGGTTTTCATACTGTAATGTCGGATGTCCGTGTTAAAAATGGTCAAAATTCCAAAACTCAAAGTAAATGTATGTAAAAATGCTCTTAACACAGGTACCTCTATATCCACCTCGTCATGACGTCAGATTGTTTGCACATGCCCACAAACGGCAGTCCGTTCCGTAGCCTTTGTTGCTAAGGTTGTTAGCATTGTCCACACCCATATTTCAGATTGGATTCGGGCTTGGTTGTATTTGAGAGGTTTCCATTATGAGTAAAGACCGAGAAAAAGAAGTAAAATCTGATGTTTCTTGACGTAGCCTCTCCTCAAAGTCTGCTGGCCAATCAGAACAGAGTGGGTTCACCGGGTAAAAGTCCGTTATAAGATAAATAAGGAGAACAGTAAATCATGCAAAGATATTCCAGTAGAGCCCCGGAGCGTAAATATAGACCTGGGAATGTGCATATGTCAACTTTAAGGTCCTTTTTTCATTGTTTTAATTATTACAGTATACTGTATGGCCAAAAGCATGTAGATGAGGATGTTCTGAGGTTGTTTTTTTAAGGTTTGGGCAACAGGAAAATCTTTTACACGATTATATTTTAGACAGTGGTGTGCTACAACTCTGAGGCAACAGGAAGACGCTTTCCTGTTTCATCATGATACGACCCACATGCACAAAGTGAACTCCACAAAGAAAGTGTTTTGTGTGGAAGATCTTGACTGGCCTGCACAGAGCCCTGACCTCCACCTCATCCAACACCTTTGGGACGAACAGGAACGTTGGCTGCGAGCCAGGCGTCATCTCCCAAACTCAGTGCCCGACCTCACTGATGCTCAAAGGAAGAAAATCAAGAACAGAAGGTGGACGGTGTGCAGAAAAGACTTTGAAGGTCACCATGTTGCATCATTAAATGTTTTGGGAGTTTTCAGTATTCAGTGTGTGGACTATCTCTCATTTTTTATTAGCAAATCTTGTGGAAAGAATGTTTGAATCATTGCTTTTAAGACTTTAGGTTCAAGTACTTAGATTAGTGGCATCTTCTGTCTGAGAAGCTACAGCCCTGGTGGAGCTTGATCAATCTGCTGTTTCATAGCAGTAGTTAACTGAGCGCTTCATTTCACCACTTTATCAGCCACTTACTGTTTATGGGTGACTCATTTGAGCGATAGGCGATTATACTGCAGGGGTTCACTTGAATGGCCAGATCGTTCAGCTAATCACACACAAAATTAGTTAGAAGGGCAGAAATGACTCACAATGCATTTGAGGAAACGTCAACAAAGTTTTGCACTAAGCATGAAAATGGTGCAAATATACACAATAAAAAGTGTATTATAGCGTAGATTTGATCAAGCATAAATTATCTGTCTGCAAAGTAGGTTTTTCAGCATTTGTAATATAATACATATGCAGGGTATGTATATGTATTGTACATGTAAGGTATGTCGTCATAGAGACGAGGACAAACATACAGAGACACCAGCAAAGAACACGAAAAGATGAGTGTGTGACACTCTGAAAAACTGATATGGTCACTCAGCAGGTTTCATGAAATTGTTCTACAGCCCCTTTATAACGATCAAGATGTGTTGCCATAGCTACAGTAGATAGGTAAGATGAGAGCAATTAGCACACTGTACTATACACAGGGAGTGTGTGTGTGTGTGTGTGTGTGTGTTTTCACGCCCCCCACCTCACCTGTGCCTTACACACAGTCTCAATATTTGCTCAAAGAGTCCCATCATGCTGCAGAGAGGTGATCCATCTTATAATCCACTTACTTGCTCATCTGGGCTGTTCATCACCATTTTGTCTCCTTCAGTCAGAGACCCCACCCCCACCCCCCATCCCGCTGCAGAGGCAAACTAGATACAGATAACGTTTGCTTAATCACTCTCTCATGAAAACACTTGCACACAAATAAGGAAAAAATATCTCTGCAGGATCTCAGAGAGGATTAATTTGTCTCATAAAAGTTGCTCCAGCGGCTATACGGAACGTCAGGATGTTCATATGTGGACGACTGCAGTCGCTGTGATGCAGTGATGCCACAGAGCATCTGCAGTGTCTGATGGTGAAGTTTGAACACTGACAAGTGCATTTCCAGACACAGCCAGAAATATTTCAAAGAATAGGGTGACATGTTCAAAGTGAAGCAGAGCTGTTAGGTTGAGCGGCAGGCTGCATTTTTAACTGTAGTTTAAAGTAACTCTAGATTTCCCAACATCACTTTGATAACTGTTGCTTCAACTATCTCCAGATCATATATTTTTTCATCTGACCATCACCAACAACAAAACTAACTGAGAACATCTCAGGCCATTTGGGCTATCTGCTATTTTACACATACAGAAGCTAAACCCCAAACAATCCACTAACCTTCTAAATAACACACACATACATACTGTAGATGAGGGAAGGACCACATGTCTATATGATAAACCCACATCATTCTTGTAAAAAACAGATTCTTTCTTTATGAAACTGACTCCAAAGTGTGACAGGGAAGCAAATACTACTGTCATTTGGCAGAAGGATGCATTACCAACAGACATGAGAAGAAGTTTTGATAACACTTTACTTTAAGTCCTATTTATAATTTATAAATAGTATATAAACATTTAATAAAGGTTTATAACACACTATAATGTAGCAGATATAAGGACATTTTAAGTGTATATTAATACAGTACACTATTTCTCAAGAATTATAACTCCTATGAAGACATATTTTATAATATTACAACTGTGTTTTAATATATTGTCATTATCTGTTTACAGCAGCATCCAAATATAAATGCCCACAGGAGGAGTTATAGTTGACAAATACAACAATAAATTCTCATACTACATTGGTGTGATGTAAACCGTTTATTAACTTTTTATATATCGCTTATAAATGCTAAATAGGGGGACTTAAAATAAAGTGTTATGTAAGTTTTCAATGTGGAGAGTCTGAGATTTAATGAGATTGACTGTATGTACTTGACCTTACATGCAGACATATGCGGCTGAAAAACATGATCAACGAACAAAAGATCACAAGTGCATCAACCATCACTGATTCACTTTTGAAATGAAGAAAAAATGGTCTAAATGTGGATTCACTTCCTTACATAATGTCTCATCTCACAGTCTGTTCTCATCATTGTTAAATTCCATGTTTCTGAGTTATTCAGGAACAACTTATTAGAGCTTCATCAATAATCAGCAAGTTCCAGATTTGTTCCTTAATCATTTCTTGGTAAATATTCAATATTTTGTGTGCCTGTTAGTGTTACCAAAAAAAAAAAAAATCAAAACATGCATAGTTGGCACCTCACACAGATTTTTGCAGCTGTTAAATATAGAGCCATGTCTTATTTGCTTCTTTCTTTGCTGTTTTTGAAATTTTAATAAAATTCAGTGATGGTTAAGTGCTTTGACTTGCAGTCTGTGTTGTGTTTTAGCCACAAATGTCTGCTCAGACAAAAACACAACTCTTTCATTTTTGTCTGAGCAATGAGCAGGGTGTGTAACATGCTGTATACGAGTACTGGAACATTTCACCTGATGCATTTCTGGCTGTCATTCTGAATTAAGAAGAAGTATTTCACATGCTAAAAACATCTAGAGGTTTATCAAAGCACTTAAAGTCAGTAGTTAAACTATAAATATGCTTCAGGTTTAGCCAGAGACAGGAAGCTGGATTTTTGTCAATTATTCTGGAGCTTATTTCATATTATGATTTAAATAGTAGGAATTCAAATGAAAATCTGTGGTGCAAACATCACTTTCAGCAGGATCTATGGTTATGATAACGTGCTTCTCTCAAACTGCAGCCCCGACTACAAGGGATATCAGTAGAAACTTCATGTGACGTATCTACAATGGTCTTATTTTTCATGTTTTACTAATGAGAGGGTGCTTAAAAATTGATGCGTCTGATCTAGATCCATCTTTTTTTCTTGTCTTTTTTTTTTTTTTTTTTAGAGTGAGCGGGCGAGTATTTGTCAAGCGTTGGCTGTTTGCTGAATTCGAGGCCACAGAGAGAAACTGGAGCATCTCTCTGCATTGCGTAATCTCACAGGAGCAGAACAAACATCAGGAAATATAAAGGCTGGAGAGAAAATACAACCCTGCAACACACAGGCCATGCACCCTACAACACACACACACACACACACACACACTTATATATACATATACACACATTAGCCTCCAAAGATCGACATCTGTGAAACTGCATCACCACAGTTAGGGAATTACTAGCAGAACTATGACTATAACAGCCAGGGAACAAATACTCTGTAATTATATAATCAATCATACAGCAATTAGCTAGATGAACTAATTTAAACTTTCATATAGCCAGCAGTAATTTTTATCTCGAATGAGCAGTGCATAATGAGCACCAGCTAAAACAAAATATTTAATTCATGATAGTGACAAAATAATAGGCCTGCTTGAAAATCATCCTTCAATGGTGTAATTTTCCCCCTCAGTATTCTCTCCAATCTGCTCTCCTGAGGTTTGAGCCCTGGGATGTGATCTGGTTGTATAAGGAAGAGCCACAAAAATCTAGAAATGAAGTAAATACTTTCAGAAAAGCATGAAAAATCGCTGCTGGTACATAATTAACTGTATTAATCAAGTTAAAAATGCACTATGTTGGAAACGTCAGCTTTCATACAGCCCCAGGAATGTGTGTGTGTGTGCAGTGCATGCAGGCTTTTTGAGCTGCATCCCTGTTTTAGGTGAGGAGTGACCATGGAATTGGAGTCGAGCAGGCGAAGACGACCGAATGAAGCATGAAGAAACAAATAAACCGACGATTAAGGAATCAACAAAGCAGAGAAGTGGTCCAGGCGGAAGACGATGAAGATCTAAGAGCATTTCCAGATATAAACCAAAGATAGTTTAATAGAGCTTTATGAAAACTGCTGGTCAAAGTGAGATTTCCTCCGTCATAGAACTGTATTTAGACCTTTATAACCTGTCCATATGACAAAATATGACAATAAACTGCAATATGTACTCCTTACATAAAAAGTGGAGAGTTCAAATTAGGGGTGGGAGGAAAAAATGATTCTTAGACGCATCGTGATGTGGACGATTCTGCATTGATTCACAAATGTCAAAAATGTCTGAATGTTAGTTAATAACGTGATGTTGACAGAAGAAAAAAGGTGGAACTCAGCTGTGAGGGCAGTGCAGCAGCCAGACCATCTACAGCACACACACACGCTAGAGTTATCTTGTGCTTCATCTTCAAAAGAGGCAGCGGCTGCAAGCATTGATTTAATGACTAAATAATTACAGTTTGTGAGACAAACATGAAGGATATTGTGAAGCTTCTACGTCATCACTGAGAGATTTTCAAAGATTCCCACCCCTAGTTAAAATGCATCATACTGTGAAGTGAATACAAGCTTGTCACAAGAACAAGCTGAGTTTCAAGTGTTTTATATAATGCTCACATCATGATGCAAGACTGTGTCAAACATTTCCATCCTTGGCAGAAAAGTGGCAGTTTTGTTCACAAGAGGATCAACATTTTTGCCAGCGAGTCTAATCTCTGCTCCTTCTTACAATACAATAGACTTATGGAAAACCAGCTGAGTAACTGCCTAAGTGTCAAATAAAATTGAAAGACTTGATGAGTCACAGCTACTGTGCATTTTGTACCTGCACTACAAAGCCTCTTTTCACAAAAACTCAGAGGATGTGTCTCCAGGAGCTTCCTGAAATTTCATGAAGCAAGCAAAGTGTCTTAAAATGCAAATGAATGCTCCATGCATGAAGTGAGTTAAATAGAAAAGGGCTAATATGCCTTGTAAATAGATAAAACACAAAAATTCTTATGAGGCAAAAAATTGGATTTACTGAGCATCTATTCAGAAAGAAAATGGGAACATTGGACTCGGTAACATGCAGTATATTTTCTAGGTTTTTGGTAATCTGAAATACCAGCATACAAACCATATGTTTTAAATGGTGTTGCAACAGCAAACAACCTCTGATAAACTGACTATATGCTACCTGCTCAGCACCAAACAGCAGACAGACAAAATTAGCAACTAGAGTTAGCTGGTGAAAAAGGTCTAGTGAGCTTAAGATCCAGAGATTTTTATCAGGAGCTGGCGGAGAACAAAGTAGAGCTAAAAAAAAAAAAAAAAAGAATGAATGTTGGACTTACACTTGTCAGGCAACGAGAAGGACAACTCATTAACCAAAACCACTCTCAGGATAAGTGGTAGTTGTGTGTTTTTTCTGCATGTTTTGATGTTTTTCTGTGCTGAAGTGGCCAAAATTAATTAATGTGCATTTGAGAAAGTTTCTTCAGTTTGTGCTACTATCATATAAAGGGACACAGGGACACATGCTGTATGTATAATGCAGTTCATCGTGGAGGAACGTTTCACAAAACTTAATGTGAGCATATAATCTGAACAGTGGACGATGCTGTTGGTAGTGTTAGCATGGTACAGATTATATAGTGGCCTCAGTGGCTCAGTGAACATGCCGGGTTTCTCCTCTGGGTGTTGTAGTCTTTTATTCCAACAGTCCAAAGACAGACAGGTCAAGTGGACTGAAACCTCTAAATATCCTGTAGGAGTTAATGATGCTGTTCAGGAAGCACTGGCAACCTGCCAAAGATGTACTTTTGCTCAACACATGCTGTAATAATCTCTGCCCTTCATCCCTGAACATTAAAAGTGGATAAAGAAAGTAGACAGGTGAGATTTAGCTTTTTTTTTTTTTTTTTATAACATTTTCAAGTAAAAAGGTAATCACCTGCCACCCTGTCAACATTATCATCTCAGTGATATCCAAAGACGGGGTAATGCAGTGTTTTGAGCTGGAGGTTAAGCATTTAAGCGATATCCCGTCAGTATTCCAGACAGACATTGTTGTTGTTATGATTTATTACACCCGTCAGTCAGAAAACCACCCAGCGTAAAACCCCTCATGATCCAGCCTCATCACTTCTGCTGTCAGCACAGACGCAGCTTAAAGACACCATTTTAGATACTCAGTCTGACACTTTCTCCCATTTCTATCACGGTCCTGAATGAAGGAGCAGGTGCTTGCTTGGATCTACTCATGGTAGGAAACTAGCTAATAACTAAAAGTGCATTTCTTTCCTTGCACCTTTGTTGTCACTTTCATGTTCCTTTATGAAACGCAGTGTCCTCTAAGCCTTTTTCTGTCACAGTCGTTGAACCTAAATTATTATTATTGGACAAATAAGAAGAGCTCAGACATCGTCGTCCTCCAATATAACGAAAACAAAACAACATTTTAATCTTTTAAGCCTACGAGTGAAAGTGAATAATTGTGTTGTTGTCTTGGGACTCAAGCTCATTAAAATACATTAACGCTCTTGTCATATGGAGACCCAACAGAAACAGGCCAACGACCCATTTTAGGGCTCGTGCTTTAGCTGAAGACACACATCAGTGTAAAAACAGTCCTCAGGCTTTTGTCTGTTTGGTGCGAAGAAGACAGAAGACATGAATCAAATCATCCACCGAGAAGGGAGTGACAGCTGTCGAGTGATAAAAGAGCCGAGGAGACAACAGGGCTGTTCAGATAAAAACGTTCCACCTACTTCAAGACAACTGCAATATTTTAATAAATAAATATTGGAATAAAAAAAACTTTAAATGCTTTACTAAGAGCACAAAACAGAAATAGATTTTTCTAGTGACCCTTTTATATGCTTAAAAATGAGATCAGTAGAAACTTTAATGATCCCCGCTGGGAAAGTAGGAATGGAAATAGAAATAGAAAAAGTTGTTTTGTCAACACAGAATGTATTGTCACAGCAAACAGCAACGAAAACACCAATGAGCTCATGCTGTCTCTAAATCAGTGACAAAGAATAAAAAGAGACAATGAAAAGAGAAGCGATGTTCATGCATCACATGCCCAGATGTCTGCTTGTAGAGTTTGGGAACAGCCAGTGAAGCAAGTATACTGAAATATCTTGGCCCCGTTTCCCAGCAGGAGCAACCGCAGCAGTTCCTGTGAAAATCCAGCACTTCAGTTTCAACACCATGAACAGCCAATACAATTACTCCACTGCATTGATCTGCTTAAGTAAACACTGTGTTTTCCTCCTCTTCAATAGGAGTGGAGAGTTAGTTTCTTCTCAAGAGGCTGCGGTCCTCAACAACTTTTTTTTTTTTTTCTTTTTAATCCTACGAGCCATTTTGGGTATGAAGTTAAACTGGAATGAAGAGTGTCAGCTGTCAGCTCTGCTATCTGTGAGGTGATTGACAAGTCTCAGACACGGCTAAAGCAAGAAGAGGTGGTGATCTCACTGACATCACAAACAACTGAGTTATATATAGAGGAATGCATGTAGAAGTTAAAGCTGCACGAATATTTTCATTTTTACAATAGATCAAATTATATTCGTAGCATGAGAAGCGTCGCTGTTAGTGATGAACCCACAAAGAAATATCACCCACTGTCTCTCAGCTCTATAAAACACTTTGGTTTTTATGACTCCAAATACACATTTTTCTGTCAGCTGAATGTAATAAGGCAGTTGTTTGCTAAGATGTTCATCATAACACCCTAAAAGGTGATAATATGTCAAAGATGTGTTTTCAAAAGGTGTGTTTTTAAGTGTCCAAAAATTAAACAATGCAGCTTTAAACGTGCATTACATTATTGTGTAAATTAGCATTAGCATCTAATTTAAACATCAAGCAGATGCAGAGTGACATTAGCATTCATTTGTGTTTCTGGCCACCTGTTGAATGCAGGTCCAATATTTACTCTTGTTTTAAGCTCTGGTTTGTTCTCTATCAACTCCTGAGGGAAATATCTGCTGATCTCTATAGTTGCCAAATGCTCCAGTATGCTAGTCGCTAACTTTGTATGTCTACCGTCTTGTGCTGGTTAGGTAGCATACAGTGGTTGTTTAGAGTAGCTTTGCTGAAAATAGTCCGCAGTTTCCTGGAAACAGTACTGATGAGAGCGGTGAATCTGAATCGAAACAGTAAAGTTGAGGCCAGAAAACCAAAACAATGAACTGAAAGACAATCAAACGCTCTGATGAGAACTGAAGAGTGAAATAATAATTCCTTGTGATTTCTCACGACCAGCCACACCTTTTAATACAAGTCATGTGATCCATTGTTATTGTAAAAACATTGATTATAGTTATTGATTATAGGCTTTAAACACCAGTCATTTTTTGTATTAACCATTTAGCCTCATATGAAGATAAAGCTATTTACCAGATATACAAAGATGGTACAAATGCTCTACTTGCACAAAATTCAATATGACCAACAAACGAAAGTCATACAGACCATACAGTTTGTGCAGCCCTTCATGCTGCCTCATAAAAACAAATTACAGCAAAGCCTGCGGGAGTACAGCAGGAAAAAGATGGATTACTCTCATTCAGTTACTGCTCGGGGCTTCCTGCTGGCACTGCTAAACAGCCTTGCTCAAGGGTACTTAAAGCACACTTTAACTGCTTTCAGAGGAATTTACGTCCTGTGACTGGATTTTCTGGCAAGTTTTTTCATATTCAGGCTGCTGCTGTCCACATTATCAGACTGAGCCATGTGAACCAGCTTAAAGCATGGATGTATAAAGAGAACTGGATACAGGAAGAGCGCCAGGCTTTGAAGCCAATTTGACATAGCGGCCAAACCGTGTAATTAAAACGTCACCTGATGCACACTGGCCCAAAAAGACTTTTTCCCATAGACTTACATTGTGAAAGAGACGTCTGTAAATCAGCGGATACATTTTTTTGAGCATCACAACCCCCGCGAAATGACTTGTCTCTCTATCAGAATTAAATCTGTTTGGTCCGATCACATTTCAAAAGCCTAGAAGAGTCGCATGATTGAGTTGTTTTATTCCCATTCAAGTTAGCCGGAGGGCTAAACCGGAAGTAGCCGACTCAGCCAGCGAAAGTCACTAGTGCGCATGCTCTATGGGCCGCACAATGCCGAAGATCCAAGTACTTTCATACCGGGAAGTCGATTTTTTTTGGCCTCATGCGCCACTGAGCAACTTTCATAAGAATGAACGGGGCCCCGCCTCCAACACTGTATCCAGTTCTCTTTATACATCCATGGCATTGATGAGGTGCCATCTCTCTGACCACAACAACACAATATGTTCATAATCATCTTTTTAAAATATAAAAAAAAAATCCAGAAAATATTAATAACTGTTCTTTAAAAATGTGGCTCCCAGAAATGTATGAAAACACAGATAATCCTCAAAAAAACCCCAAAAACAGTAGGCCTACATTTTCGTCCTCAATCTGCAACCATCTGCTTTATATTCATCCAAGTTGTTGTACCATCCAGTAACACAGGACGATGCCTGTGTTGTGGCCAGAAAGTGTGTTTTTGTCAGCGAGCCTTTAATGTTATCTATTTCTGCACATCAAAGCGTCTGTCATCCCTCCCTCTCTCTAGCAAACTTCCCCATCACTTCCTGGCCCAGTGGCTTCAAAGAGCAACTCCTCTTTAACAATTTGGACCCATGAAGCCTACACAAACATGGTCGAGCTCCCTGATAAATTTCAATCTCGCCTTGATGCATAAATAGATGTAAATGGAGGAGCGGTGGAAGGAACATGCTAATGAGGTGAAACTGCCTGTCGTACTCATAATTGTCATCCAAATAAAATATTTTAGATCTTTTTTTTAATCAATCTTGGTTTGTTCCTAATATTTTAGAAAAGCTTTGGGTATTTTTTTTTTTGCACAGGATCTGTCACTCACAAGCCAGCACACAGCAGGAGGACGCTTACTTCGCTCCGCCAGAGTCCCAATGCTGTCATCAAACACATGACATTAAATAACCTGCCATGATTGCCCGACATCATCCCTCAAAAGACAATTACCTCTCTACTCTTCCAAATGCTGAAATAGATAGAGCGATAGAGGGATTGATGCAAGAAAATGAGATCAAGAGTAGGAGGAGGAGGAGGAGAGGAGTAAGGAGAATACTAAGTGAGTGGAGAATGATTTAAGAGAGGAGGTGCTGCAAGGCTCTATTTATACCTATCCAAGTCAAGCCAGGGCTGCAGGGGACTCGGGCGTCTTCTTCTCCAGGGCTGGGACACACTTGTCTGTCTTCTTATTCTATCAGACAGGGACTAAAATGGATGAGGACCTCTCAGGCTCTCTCTCAATCCATCAGAAGCTGCTCTTGCAGTAGATACTTTGACAGAAAAAGAGATAGAGTGTCTTTTGTTTGGTACTACATCTCCCATACGCAGCTTTTTCACATTACAATGACAGCAAGTCTGTCTGCTTGCTTATTTATAAGTAAATACGCTGTAGTTCATCATTTAAACATATGACTGAGCTAACTGAATCATAAAATTATATTTTGGTTTGGATCAGTGATCTAAAAGCCTCTAGCCTTGGACACATTTTGTCATGGGCATCTGTCGGGGAAAAGTACGTAGCGTTGTCTTCATGTGCAGCTACTAGATCTGAGAACCGTAGGTTCAAATGACTAAGTCTGCAATGGCAAAATGACACATTTAAATAAAATGAACAATGTGAAGTGGTTGGCTTCATTTTTTTGTTCATAGCTGTGTCCCAGTTTCATACTACATGCTAATCATAACATGTTTTGAGTATGTAGAGTGTTCACACTGGAAAAGTGACAAGTCTCCCTTCACTCAAAAATGTTTTTCTTCTTGTTCCTGCAGTTGGATGTTCGAGCTTCACTGTGCAGAATGATGTACGTGCAGAGTTTGACACTGGAAGGATGTTTTCATACTCATCTGCTGAAAGTGGAAAGTTTCTCTGTGCTCACTGAAAATCAGATTTTAAGGGGTGGACCTATGAGCATGATTTGTGACATCACAACTAGTTTGGAAGCCAATCCTGGTCCCGTACGCAACTTCCACAAGTGTGATGTAGAAACTTGAAGCCTTCAGTGGACAAATTATCATCATCAAACACACAAATTATGATTTAAAGCAGAGTATTTTTATATGTCTTAAAACATATCTGATGGGGATCTTTAAATATACTCAAAATGCTAGAAATACTTGATTTGTGCTGTTAATGTACATTATTGCCCAACAATACACGGCACATAGAAAATGGAGGCACTGCTCTTACAGCTGCAAAATATAAAAACAAATTGTGGATGGTGGCGACAGCCTGAGGACTTCTAGGAAACTAAAATTAAGTAATAAATCATTGGCGAAACATATAGCTTTTTCTTTGTGTTCATTTCCTGTTAGTACAGGACAGTAAAGAACTGTAGCATCCCTGAGGAAGAAGATGTCACCTAGCTTTGCTTACAAATTATTAGCAAACACAGGCTACTGAGGACTGTAACGGCAAAAAACTTGCTTAGAGTAAACTTTAGTCTAATCGAGAGGAGGAAAGACAAAATATGTTCCCTAAGCTCCCTCTAGCTATCTCTCACACACACACACACACACACACTATCTCACACACTATCTCACACAGATCTAACATGACTGAGGGGCTTCACAGCATCTCAACTG
Organism: Thunnus thynnus; assembly: GCF_963924715.1. Lineage (NCBI taxonomy): Eukaryota > Metazoa > Chordata > Actinopteri > Scombriformes > Scombridae > Thunnus > Thunnus thynnus. The sequence goes on from NC_089523.1 coordinate 14,098,167, forward strand.
AAAACATGTTAATGACACCCTGGAAATCTCACTTAAACTATCTTTCTTTAACATCTGTGAACACAGTGACACTCATAACATAACATTAACTCTTAATATGTCATCCGGTCTACAACAGTTCATTCATTTCATACAAGTGGCCACGTATGTGTGGTATGGATGTGGGACATGTGTATGGTTTTCTCATCATGTTTCTTCTCCTCACTCAAGACCCTCCACCAGGCACAGACAGCAACAGACACCTCCAGTCATAGTTAACGCACATTTGTTTGCAACGCTGCAGCACAAACACCAAACTCAATACTTCCAAAAAAGGATCCTGCATAGTCACACCCTGTAATGTTTGAGCCCTGTAACTTTTGCAGACTTTTGAGTGACACGCTACATTATCTCATGAGGAATGGTAACTCTTGTTGAGGAATGATAGCTTTAGGTTTAACATTAGAGTAAGGAGAGAAGATCAGTACACCATAAATTACCATCCATGAATGATTGTGTGTGTGTGTGTGTGTGCATTAATCAGAGTCATGAGTGATGGCATATCACCAGCGGTAGTGTTTCCGCAGCATGAAAAATGAGCAGTGTGTCTCTTCATTAAAGTAAAAGTGATCCGACTTACTGACAGCTCCAAAATCCAAAATCAGAGTCTCAGACAGTTACGGTGCAACGCTGGATGTGTGTATGTATTTATGTGCAGTATATATCACACATATGTCATGTTACAATGATGTTATAGCAATAACACCACAGGGCCCGACGGCTGTTTTTCTGTATTTTCTCACTGCTGCCTTCTCCAAAGCATTAAATCAGATGCAGGCTCCGCTGTGCGACACAGAAGACTTAATGATTTGGATGGACGCCCTCCTCCTGGCTTTTAAGCTGTCTCTCTGTATGACATGCTGTTTCATCATTACTTTCTGCATAAAAAGTTACTACCCCACTGTGATCTGGCTTCCTGAGGAGCATGACTGTTAGTTATTATACGTTACGGTAAATTTAAGGTAACAGGTTTAGATGTAGATAGTTGGTGTATCCAGAGAGAGGGGGAATTAAAGTATAAATAAATGGTTTTCATCAGGAGCAAAACACCATACTGCAACATTAATTGTGTGTCTCTCTCTCAGGCCACAGCTGGTAGAGACGGATGTCCTTCTGTGCGGCGATCTACGAGCTCGCTGTTCGCTCTGACCTACATACGCAGAAGGCTCCTTGCAAAACAAGATATCCACCGTATGAAAAAAATGGTGACACCTACTGCTGACATGATTAAAAGCGCGCTGGCATGAAGGCAAAACAGTTGCTGGTGTTAAATCAAAGACATGAGGTGTTTTGAATGCTTTTCAAATACTGAGCAGATGATTTCCAAGTCACATCTTATTGTTTTTAATAGGTATGAGGCGGAGAATCACAAAAATCCCTTTTGCTTCACATCAGGCTAAAAATAAGTCTAGAGCTGGTCCTGCTGCCACAGGCAAGTAGTCACTGTAACGCTGCAAGTAGAACATCCTGTTCCCATTGTCACCAAAAATCTGATGTAAATTATCACCATTCATTGGACCTGCTTCTCAGGAAGTGAGGTAACAGCGGGATGGCTATTGTGCACAGGAATAATTCTGTAAAAAAAAAAAAACAGATCGTACAAAAGAGCAATTTTGAAAACATGTCATGCCTCCTGCCGACAGCTCTGTCTGTTTAATGTGGGACACGTGATTTGTCATGTTTCCTTTCTGAATTTAAGTAATCAATAGCGAGCACAGGAAGTAGCTGACATTTTCTGCTCGGTGTTATGTACTTTCCACCTGTTGATCTTTTGGCTCTACTTGTCATTACATTATTCTGTTGCCATGGAGATCCTAGAGGAGGAATGGGGGCATGAAAATTAAAACTGGGCCTCATAGTAGGAGGTGACACTGGACATGTATCATCGCTCTCCACCCACCGGCTTTGTCCCCGAAGAGGAAGGAAAACATGTTTTTTAGAAGCCACAACAGCGAAGATGCAGCTTTTCATCCTGTTTGAGCATCTGACTGTGATTTGCAAAACCGCCTACAGAACATGCTCCAACAAGGAGAGAGGCAGGGAGAAAGACGACAGGAAGCATGATCTGAACTGACAATACCAAATATGATTCAGGGGATTTTTTTTCCCCTGAACACAGTTGTGTGTGGTTAACTAGAATTGAAATAGACCATAGCAATAAATGTTAATAATGTTCATTTTCAACAAATCCCATGACAAGACCAAAACCAACAGTGTGTTTGTCCATCTCTCAATACTATCCTGTCTGTGGAAGCCCATCCGTCTCTTCTTAAGATGTAAAAGTGAAATAATTTCCTAAAACAGCTGGACAGAGATGATTCAACCAAATGTTACTTAAACAGCAGTAAATTGTAAATTTGTTGAGGACTATTTGTAGTGGCAGATTAAAACACATTTGGAATAGCTAGCTATGGAGTATTTACAGCAGCAGGACGGTGTGTGTGGGATTGAATGAAATAAACTATAGTGCATGAGCTCATGGTCATGAAGGAACATGTCATCCAGTGGGAAAGTGTGTTTTTAATAGTTTTTGGACAACAATATGGGTCAGAGGGATGAACTAAGGATTTCAGACAGATGGGTGAGAACGTTTTATTGTCTCATGATTTTTTATCACTATATGTATTGTAATACAGACCCAGATGCATATTACAACTTTCTAAACATTTTTATGACTAAAATAACAAATCTGGAGTGTTGTGCAAGCTTTCCAAGCTGCCAAAAATGCTCCCAAATCTCAAACTACCAGTAAACCAGCAGGACATAAGTTGGCAAAGGCAAGGATATGTTTTGTGATTTTTGCCTTCATTTGATAGCAGACTAAAGGCCATACAGAGGTAGACAGGAAACGAGGAGAGAGAGAGGGGGGAGTGTAACATGCAACAAACATCCCCAGCCATATTGTAGCCATGGATGCTCTGGTTTTGTGGCATGTCTTAACCATTCAGCCACCAGGATACACTATTTTTTTTTTGATGAGAACAGTGGAGTCGTGGTTTTGCCTTAAAATAATCAGCTATTCATATAACACATATAAAAGATGAACATTTTTGCTTTTCTTGAATATCTTGGTGTATATTAAAGCTTTATCCCTGCCTTCTCTCTCCAAACACTTATTTGCTTATTTTACTCCACGACAGAGACTCGGTGTTGTTAAAAGCCATTTAAGATGCAGCATCTCTACGCCTGGTTCAATATGTTGATTGTTCAGTCCGCTAAATTGAGTTCAATATTGTCAAAAACACTAAAGTGGTACTGAATGGTACAAATTACTTTTGAAAAGTCTCAATTTTGTGAGATGTTGTGAACAGAAGTGCAACCTCATAAATGTGTCAAAACCCTGCTGATAAACAGTGATGGACTGCTGATCAATGAGGTTTGATGTGATCATAGCAGAGCTGCGAGAGGCGGATGAATCAGCAGGAGTTGAAGCTCCAGACAGGATCAATTCCTCCCGGCAGAGAGCTTGCCTGTCCCCCGCAGCTGTAACTCAAGTCTAACACATCACTGCTTACCAGTTACCCAACAGTGAATATATTGTTTAAAATCCCATCATATAGGCTTACCGCTCTGATAAAAAACCCTTTTATGCAGAAGCTAAAAGACCAGTTGGGTTCAAATAATTCCTTGAAAGAAAAAATGTCTCCTTTTACAACATGGAGCATCTGCGCAGCCTTCTGTTTTAGTGTTGCAGTTATATAACTTGTATTATTACAAAACATGTGACATAATGCTACAGATATTGTGTAAAGACCAGTTTCTTGTTCACTTCAGTGCCAGTACAAAATCCTTACAGAAAACTTACATATACAGTTTTCACTATAATTTCAACAGACTTTAAATGGACTTTTGGAGACACTTAAGTGGATTTATGTAAAATATGTTTATGTAATTGAAACCAAATTTCCAAAGCAGCTTACAGTACATTATAAAAAATAAAATAAAATACAATGTGTAGTGTAGCTTCATTAAATGTAATGAGCAAATACCAATATACACTAATAATTCTGTTTTATTGTCAGATAAACTTCACATTCTGTGTCTTTGTTCCTGTTTACTCTACAGAAACCTTAGATGAAAGTGAGAAAAATAATCTGGTGATCTATTCTAATCTAAGTTGTTTTTCTCTCCTGTGTTTATGACTTAAGAACAGGTGAAAATAAGGTTTTGCCAAGATGAACTTTCTAAGTTACTTAATTTTTTTTTCATCTGTGAAAGCACGTGAAAAAAAGTTTTGGCAGGTGAATTTTTTTATTTTGTCAGGATCATTTTTTGTGTTTGTTGTTGTGATACTCATTTCAGCCACAAGAGGCTGAAGTGCACCACTATCCCATGTGAGTTCTAATTTCTCCATGCACTCTAAACACAAGGTACACATATTGTGTGTTGACAAGTTATGCAACATTACTGTCATGTCTTTCTTTTGGCTAGAAATGTATTTTAATCAGCGCTAATTTACCGTTAGCATTAGCTTTACTGACGTTAGCTGTTAGCCTGCTAGCTAGCGAATGAAATGGCTAACCAAAAGCTACAACCTAGGTTAAGTCGAATGCATAGCTAACGTTAGTTTACTGTAGAGACACTTCACCTCTATGAGTGGGATGTTTTACCAAAAAGATTTTTTTTAAAAATCAAAACCTTATGAGTGGACATTTGAACACTTGCTAAGGGAACAGGATAATTTTGTACATTTAATGACAGCTATACACAACAGATTAAGCACTTTGGATACATTTTGATTTTGGCATTTTAAATTAATGTTATTATTCATATTTATGATATAGAATTTGATGCTGTTTATTGAATATTTCAATTATAATGTGATGCTTAATTTTAGTCAGTCCTTCAGTTGATAGTTGAACTATTGGTACTTAGACAATTGGTTCTCAAACCTTTTCAAATTGATAAGTAACAAGCTGTGGACCCCCATTTGATAAGATTTTTGTACCTGGGACCCCTATGAGAGGAGAGTTGTTAGATATGATTTAGCAGAGAAACTGTCTATATTGTAGGTGGGAAGATAACCATGGCGAGTGAACCCTCTGATCAGAATAGTCATTCATTCACATTGTGTTAACTTCTAATGAATAGAATATTAGTAAAATTGAACTACTCCCCACTGGAACCCCCTCAAGGATCTCTGGGGGTCCCCGGACCCCACATTGAGAACCAATGACTTAGACCAATATAAATCACCCTTGAAACCAGTCATTTTATTTTTGTTTGTTTAATATTACAGGGTGAAGTCCAAAATTTGTCTTGTGGGTCCAACAGTTCCATCCTAGAGGGTTAAGCCACGTCAGTGAGGGAGGAGGCCATGTAAGGTTAATAAACTTTGTTTATTTAATGGAAACGCTTCAGTAACAGCAACTATGACTCTGAATGATGCTGTCTTGTTTCACAGAGGCCAGAATGAGACCTACTCACTGTTGTGTAGATATTCAAACCTGATCAGCTGTGCGTAGGTAAGGTGTTATAAAGTATGACCCAAGCTATTCAAGCATATTGGAGCAGGGAGCTGAACTTGATTTTGTTGGCAGATGAAAGTGCTCGGAGAGAAAATAAGAACATGTTGTTAGTCTAACCTCATGAATACTTTTATGCAAAACACAGTAATGATTGTAAAACATGCAGCACATTAAAAAGACAGTTTTATCTCACTCTCTCAGTATATTATAATTATGCTCACTTTCAGTGGTGGATTTTCCCCTTCGTTCCCCTTCCCTTTCCTTTTTTTATTTTTAGACTGTTCCATTTGTTTGCTGTGATATAAAATATAATATTATTGCTGATTGGAGTAGAGTCATTTCATGTGAATGAATCATACTTTCTCTTGATGAAATCTATAGGAAAAATATAGTGTGCACAACTCAAAGGTCCAAGCACACCTGAGGGTTCCACTGTTGGCCAAGTACCTGAACCTGATCAGATGAGGACATGACAAGTTTCCAGCTTTTCCGTATTGTGTCAGAGTTGTACCTATAGTTTTGGAGGACATAATCAGACATTTACACAACCTGATTAATTTCACTGCATGTAATCTGTGGTAGATATCATATTAAATAATTAAACCAAAGTCTGTTTAATGACAAGTCAGTTCCATATTGGTAATGCCAGCCAGGCAGTAAGCTGCACACTTAAAAGACCCCTATCATCAGTATCTAAGTTTGTTTTTTTTTTACAAAGATATTTATAAAATAGAAAAAGTTTTCCACTCAGTTAAGCTTTTACGCATGCACCACCCTGCCACAAGGTCTCTGGCTACCATGCATCATCAATTGATTTTAGAGATGATTGAGGTATCCTAAATACATTACCTATCCACTGCTCCAGAATTAATGGCACCCATGTCAAGTAAAATATCAATCAAGTATGCTTTATAATACCACTTTACCAATCATTTTAGCATAAACCACAATCCATTACTTGATCCATCTTTCAGGCCTCTTCACTTAATCCTGAGCAAGAGTGCCTTTGATTTTGAAAACACTGTAGGTTGTTGGTGCATCACAATCCGAACATCCCATGACTTAACACAGGGATGTTTTCACTATACAAGAGTTCATTTTTATCTGAAATGTCTGTTGCTAAACCTAATTTACATGGTCAAATAATTAGTCATATGAAGATATTTGACATTAGAATGTATTTATGTTTTTTGTTAACCTGGATGTTGCAACTGGTGTTTGCCAGGGAAATGTAAAAAAAATGCCACAAACAGATGTGATTTTACAAACTGGCTGCAAACAATAGAAACCACAGGTGCCACACGTTGCTACAGCTGTTTGCCAGAATGCCGTATGCCAGAACTTTGCAACAAAACTAATTTGCATGTGAAAAAAGGAGTTTTCTGCAACACCAGAGGCTTTTGCCACAACTGTTTGCCAGCAGATCTATACTTTTGTAAATGAGGCTTTCCAACAACTGATTCACCCAGAGGAAGGTTGTCTTATGCTACCAATAAAGATGCTATTGGATGCTTTCAGACTGAGACACTGAAAATGTGCTCTTTTTTTTTTTAGACTGTTTTATTATAAATAATATTCAAATATACAGTCCTTAAAGACTTAGTATAATGACGTTAATTCAGTCAGAAAAAAAGCTTATTGTAGAGGGTTAAACGTCAGGAGTGTCATTTTTTTCAGTGTCAGATGTATCATTTGATTTGTGATAAATGCATTAGTGCTCCCTCTTTGAGCACAGCCAACTCTCAGTATGTTGAGGGGCGTTGCCTTCTGTTCATTGAAAGAGACGTCAAGTTAGTATCATAATACATGAAGCTTTCAAATGTTAACAAATTCACAGGACCAGTGTGACCTGTTGCTATGGGAGATTAACAATAGCTAATCTGTGCTAGCAGGTGATGAATAAATTATCACAGTTGCTGTGCAATGTTTTTGAACCACTAAAATTAACTTAATTGTAGCTAACTGTGTAATTGTCATGTAATTGTGCACAAACTAGCTGATATCCTTTACAACTACTGACCACGGACTGATGGGCCAATCAGGGTGACCCGAGTAGATTATGCAACCTCTTCAAGGAAGCAGATTGGATATCTGAAAGGGTTTGATTCTATTGATATCCAGATCAGATTAGCACCAATGAAAATACATTTCTAGCCACATGACACATGACAGTAACGTTACATAACTTGCTAACACACAATATATGTACCTAGTGTTTAGAGTGCATGGAGAAATTAAAACTCACCTGGAGGAAAACATGCTTTTAGTCAGTTTAGTGGGCTAGTGGTGCACTTCAGCTCCCTGTGGCTGAAATGAGTATTACAACAACAAACACTTATAATCCTAACAAATAAATAAATACATTTTAAAAATGACTTGTCCGAAAAAAAAATTAAGGAACTTAGAAAAAATATCCCGGCAAAACCTTTTTTTTTCATCTGTTCTTAATTCATAAACACACAAGAAAAAACTATTTAGATCAGACTTTAAAAAATGGATCAATAGAATTTTTTTTTCCTCACTTGCCTCACAAGGCTTCCGTACTATTCCCTCCTCCCACTTAAACTGCTTTCAACAAATCCTAATTTTCTGTGAACTTTCTTTAAATTGTAGTGTCTGTGTTTACTTTCTGATGAATAAATTTGCAGCACAATCCCCAACAGACAGCCAAATTTTCCACATCGTCTCTCCTATCAACTCGCAGACAGGCCCAGCTGTTAATACGAGCTAATCTGTGTGTCTGACGCAGAGGCTGGTGACTGCGCCTCGCTCCTCTCTCTGTCGGAGGTGCTCTACCGGTCCTGGAGGGATTTTTGGGATTAAACTGGCATTTATTGTCTAGAGCTAAGAGAAGATGTTCACGACACACACCAGTACACACACACACACACACGCCACAGAGTGCTGGCTTTTCTCCCAGTTGGCTTCATTAAATAACATATTGTCAGATCAACTTAACTTGTCTGTGTCTGAGAAGGAGACAGCAAGAGGCAATTCTGCATCTGTTAATGAATATCTTTCGGTACAATGAGGGCAACAAAGCAGAGGATGATACACACACTAACTCTGCTGTCACTCCCTCCTCTGCACACTAAAACACTCTTGTCCAGTTCAGAGCTTGCTGCGGCGACCTAGGACCCCACCCAAAAGTTTTTTTTTCATAGCTTATTTGTGTGTTATTCTGATAAGACATCCATGTTCAGGTCTAAGAAGGGAGATCCAGAAAACCGGATACTGTGTTCCAAAAGGTCATCCACTCATCTCAATAAAAGTTGCCCACCTGTTGCATAAGCCAAAAAAGTTTTTCTATGTTTAAAGCTCACAGTCTGCACATTAAGCTACTCTGGTTGAGCTGACAGGCTTCCCGCTGGCTCCCTGCACACTTGAATGGCATGAAAACAATTTAATGATACGGCACTTTGAGAGTCCTAGTGGATATAATGACTCAGATTCAAGACTTGTCAGAATATGTTTGTGGCGCTCAGAAAAATGTATTCATCGTTTTACAGATGTTCTTTTTTTTTTAATCTTCTGTGGTTTTGCAGAGGAGGAGAGGTTAGAAATCAAAGGGGGTAGCCAATAATTAGATGGAACTGCCATTTCATTTCACTTCATTATTTAGCCTGATGATATGTTTATTTCTGTTTCAGAGGAGAGTTATTTAGTTTAGTTTTTTTCCCTCTTATCTATCAGTGTGTGACTATTCCTCCCACCAATGTTATTGTAAGTCATCATAGAAACTGTGGAAATGGTTGCCAGTTGCTTTTTTCCCCAGTAACGAGTAGCGTACGTGATTACAATTTGAAATTCAGTAATTATATTATGGTTATTAATCCCAGTAATGTTCTGTTACTTTGACAATTTTAGGGTGGGCTTGTTTTCTATCTGGTAGTTTGAGGGTTGATATCAGTTTGGTGCGTTCAGTGGTCAGGCTGGTCTGGTAAATCCTAACTTGGTGCAGGGGCTGAAGGTGAGGGGACGTGGTTAGCCAAGGTCAAGGTCACTTTTATTGTCTTTCTCAGGAGAAATTCGTCTTGGACAAAGGGAATTGCTGCAACAACATTACAATAAAACAATTAAGCAAAAACACAATAAATAAGAACACATATGCAGGCAGTGGCCTAAGATAAAAAATTATCAGCAAATTAGTACAAAAACCACTCTATAAAAAATACTGCAGTCTAGGGCAAAACATCTCAAGCATACACTGTAAATCCTAACATGTTCACTTTACTTCAAAAAAAAGGCGGGAAACCGACTTTTACCAAGCAAACTTGAAAACCAAATTTAAGCTAAGTCAGTAATGCATTAAAAACTCATTTAACCCATTGATTAAGAGTAAACTACAGGACAAATTCTAAGTAAGATTACTGAACAAAAGTAAATTCACTCTTGAATCTCATTATATTAATGACTTCCTGTAAATAAATGACCCAGATTTAAATAACTTTGTGGACAGACTTTGTGGCTCTGTTTCTAAGTGGACAGGGCGCCTGACCAGCGGTCTCTGGGATCGACACACACACAGATGGGTCAATTTGAGAAAGGGGAGGAGGAGGCAGAGAACAAGTAGAAGAAGCAGCAGCGGCAGAAGGAACGGTCCACTACAAGCAGTTCATGAGAACAGCTTTTCTTTATTGCTCCACTCGGAGGAAGCATATTCGGCTTGCAAACTCCCAATAGTAAAAAGTTAATATGAGCTCCACCGCTAGACTCAAATATTGCTTTCATTTTAGTAGTTGTCTCTCTCTCTGTCTCTCTTAATGTGTAAACGCCTTGCGTGGGTTGGTGTGATATTTTTTGTGTTTTATTACTGTTTTTTACCACACGCCTGTGATCTGGGCCGAAACTGACAGGTAGGCTAAAAACGCTCCTCAATAAGCTCAGCAGTTTGTTTCACTTATGAGGCTGTAGGTTAAAATTACTTAAAATATTTATATAAATTAAATTAAACCAGTCATACATGTCATAGTCATAATCACTGCTGAACTACGGTATCAGCCCACTTATTTTTGGATGAAATTGGTTGTTATTACTGTGCAGTTGATTCCATGTAGTATTTGGTGGTGTATCAAAGTAATTTAACGTAAGGCTTAGAAGTGAACAAGTTATCAGACACTTGACGTTTCAGAACGAGCCATGATGTTAACTGCCGGTAGTTTGAGAAGTTTGGTCAGTATGTATTGCCTTGTGGTTCAGAGAGAGAGAGAAAGAACTGGGTGAGAAATAAGAGGACAGGTAGTCAAGACCACATAATTGTGGTGCCAAAGCAGCTACTGTTTTGCCCACATCGATTACGATGGACTACACAAGGATTTCACGCTACCAAACAGTGTTATTGATACACTGTTATCAAATATGGATTCTCTTCAGCCTTCTCTTACATACTGTAAGGGACCTGGCGTCAACTTCAAATACCCTAACATGGGGGTCCAGGTACTCCAATTGGACAAACAAAACCCTTTCCTTCTGGGATCTTCCCGGAGTCCTAAAAACTGGGGAGAAGGCCCAAAAACTAGATTTTCCCTTGATCTGCTTGGTCGAGAGATGGGAGCTCTGACGCTAATGTGCCTTACGACAGAATTACTTCGATGTATTTCTTAAAAAAAAGTTTCAGTTATTTTTAAAATGTAAACCGTGAAATTCTCCTTTCAAGCCAGAATGCATTCCTGCCCTTTGTGTTTGAAGAGGTGTAATGCTCTGAGCAAGTACTTGAAGGCCATACACCTTGTCACAAATGACTCGTAGGATACTCCTCAACATGGCTGCAGGGAGAGTCAACATTAGAAGCTCTAATGTTGCTTTTCATCTCACAAGAAAGATGAAAAGCTTAAAAAGGTTTCAGAAAAGGTCAGACAGACAGTTGCCTGCAAGAGGCTGAGGTTTAATTAAAAAAATATATATAAATAAATAAATAAAACCCAAAACAATTTCTGCCCTGTTTGGGTAAATATTTGTGCTCTGCAAGTTCTTGTTGTTAATATTGCTGATTTTTAATAGTGTCATAATGTAAATATAATTAATATTATTCATATAGTTCATATCATTATTCATAGTGTAATATTGTAAATATTCATATTTTCATTTAGTCAATATTATTCATTATTCATAGTGTAATATTGTAAATATTATTCATGGTATTAATATTTTTATATTGTTAATGTGCAAAATAAAAGGTTTAATTGTGAATACTTTTGTTGTGTATTACTAACTGCACACTTAACTATTATTACTGCCACATTAAAAAGTGATTGGGAAAAAATATCAAGTACTTATTAAATCAATATAATATCAATGCTAACTCATATTATCATAGTATAAATGTGTTATTACAAAAAGTAACATAGTGTATATGGTGTTATTATGAATGCTAGGTCACTGTCACTGACTGTCCACATTTCTCATACCTTACAGCAGGCCCGCCGTTATGCCAAGTGGACAGTAAGTGACATCAGTGTCAAATGGCTCCAAGTATTGGCACCTACTGTCCAACAGCAGTACCTTATTAATTTAAGGTATTAGTTGAGGTATAGAGAGTTAGAGGTATAATGGAGGCTCTAGAGACACTAAATACTTGTCAGTTATTCATCTTGAACTAAAACTCATCTACAAACTGAAATCATTATATTCAGTGTGTTTGCAATAAGATACCTTAACACAGGAGCTGTTTTCCTCTGAAAACTGCTTTCTATCACAACTACCGCTGAATAAAATCAAAGGTGTTTTTCATTGGTTCAAATTCAGAATGTACACACACACACAAACTGTGTGTGCCAGATCTGAGGGGTGTACTACGAAGCGAGATTAGTGGGTTAGCGAGGTTGAGCATAAAGCCAGGGTTTTCAATGTCACGAAGGTGGCTCTCTTTTAACCTGGCTACATCACCATGGTAACTTATACTGCAAACTTAACCTGGTCTGGAGCAGGTTATGTTCCGAGTTTCGGCTTAAATCGGCAATAAAAAGCGCTGCCCTTTCACTAACCACCTGATTTCCTGCAAAGTCCGTTTAATACTGCTGCTACTGCAGCTATTAGAACACTGATTAGAAAACTGATTAGTCTTTTACCATACTTGCCATTGATTTGATATGTCATATTGTAAATTTGTAATGGTGCAAGAGGTTAGGGTTACTTGTGGGATGGGATTTTGTTACAATATATCAAACTGTATTTCAAATTGTAAAAAGTACAAAAAACTAATGAAAAAAAACTTACTTTTAACAAAAAAGATTAATCTATTGGTATTTATCACAGATAATATTCAATCTATAATATTAATTTCACTTTGATTTGGCCAGAATCTAAAGTGATTTCCACTTATGCTCAAGAAGTGCATTCAGGTCTGACTCTGTCCCATAATGAAGGATAATGTTTGAATCTGCAGCATCAAGTTTAAAGTTTAAGAGCTTTGGATGAGGGAGGCACGGAGAGTGCATTGAGAGGTAAAATATGTATATAAACTAATTACGTAATTAATACATTCGTTTTTTTGATTAACAAATTTACATCAGCAATTTTCTGCCAGCATTCCTCTCTCACCTTAACAGTGTTGCTATTTGCTGTGATAATGTATTTATATTCTTCATAGCTCTCCGTTATAATGATCTGTTCCTCCTGACTGAAGCAGGCGGCACGCGATCGGTCCATTTTGTGCGGAAAAAGAGTCAAATGACGCGCCAAACGCCCCCTCTCATGGGGACACGCACAGAGCCTGAAGCAGAAAGCCTGGGTTAACAAAGAAAGTTCATATCCACCGTTGTGATACCACTTATCTCGCGATCGCGAGTTTAGGGTTTGTTGATCCAGCTCACACAAAGAAAGCCTGGGTATGTTGAACTTGCTTCGTAGTACACCCCTCTGGATCTTCGTCAACCACAATCTGCCCCTCCAGAATGATTGCTCTTACAGGATTGAAGTGCAGGGACTATTGGACTCTGGGGTGGTGTATCTTCAGGGATCACCGTGAGCACAGAACCTGTAACTTGGCTGTAAGTTGGCATCAACATCACAAATCTGAGGAAAAGAAAAAGGGAAAACAATCAGGATTATATGCAATAGGAGGCTTACATCCCTGCTACCCATCAACCAGGAGGCAACCCTGTGTCCTGTAGTTTCTCCAGGAATAGTTTGACATTGTGGAAAACACGCTAATTCTGACAATTAGATGAGAAGATTGATAGATCTGCGAAATATGAAGCTACAGCCAAAAGTAACAAAATCCACCTACAAGCACATTTCAAGCTCAATTATTAACATGTTATATCTTGTACATAGACTTTGTCTGATCGTCTGAAACAATCCCTTGTTTAAAAATGGTCAATGTGATGCATCTTACTTTAATGTGTGTTAAAAGTTGAGTAGACATTAGTATCAAAAGAGCAGTCTTGGAAGGGACATTGAACTTTCTGGTTAGCCTTAAAGGGTTTAGACAAATGTTAAAAATAATCTTCTGTGCATGGCTCACAAATATCAAAAGGTGGCACTGCTAAGATATGTGAGTTTGTTCCAGTCTACTTGATTCACCAATATTTAGCTGTGTGTCTTTTTTAGATAAATGCACTTTCAAGGCATTAAAAGATTTAAAAGTTCACAGACAGTCTGAATGAAGGCATGGTACAGGCACAATGTGGGAGTATGTTAGATGATAATGCTTGAAAAGTTGTGCCCTCTTTGCAGAATAAAATATGCAGAACTTACATTTCCACTGCATGGCATCACAACATCCAGGCAAATCTGCAACAAATAGCACAATATATCATTATATTTATATGTACAACCATTCAGATTTTAACACTAAAATGTAAAAGTCTTCTGATGTCCCATCTATATATTCCTCAGTCTGCCTTTGTTGCCTTCCAATTGTCATTAATAATCAACATCATTATCAATAATGATATGTTATTCTCTACATCTGTAGCTAAAACTTTAATCGACATACACTCATGCTGACTCATAAGAATACTATGGAGTTCAGTTTATATTCAACACTTACCCCAAAAATCAAACTAGCTTTTCTGTTAAGATTTAAATGCTTAGGATTGGCTCAGATCATCTCTACTATCTGATGTCTTATCATTCTCGTAATTGTTTTTATTCATTATGTCTGTCACTTAATATTTGGTTGTCTGATTTTTATATATCCATTTTCATTTGCTGGAGAGCAGTGGAGAGACACTTCAACCAGACATCAACAAGTTGGGCTTGCTTAGTTAATTCAGATAAGTTATGCTGACCGTTAATTAACAAAAGTCCCTGTGACCCGCCTTTTGTTACTTAACAAAAAACCATCTTATCATTAGCAACATTAGCATTAGCGCCGTTAGCATTATTATTCTACATTACTGAGGATGGCATGCCTACTGTGCCTGTCAGTGGAATAATCACAGAATAATAATTTACTTCTCTAGTAAGTTTCAACGTGGTAACTGGCATTATTATTCAATTGGGAAAAACGACCTTGTTCATTAGCCGCATCGCTAACGATTGCTAATTAGCGTTAGCTCATTAGCTTCGTTCGTCTCATGGCAGTAAGTTAATGCAAACCAAAATGGCCAGACGAAAGTGGCGGGTTTGATTAAGGAGCAGAGAAAGAGAGAAAACGTTCCCAGACGGAGCTGATTGGTTAAATTAGTTTCCTTGAGGCTATGTTTAAAACGTGTTAGCTAAATTACATTAACTTCAGTTAACAGGGCAAAACAAAGCAAAATTAATTCAGCATCAACCTAATGAGCAACGCAAAAGTTGAACATAAAAATGAGTTTACCTCAGTGATCAAGGAGAGTGTCCTCTTTCTGCCGCCTCACTTCACGCTGCTGCAGCTTTGACAAACCCTCACACCTGTCTGGCTGGTGGCACAGGTGAAGAGCAGGGGTGGGCGCACACAACTGCGCATGCTCCAGTTTCAGGCTACACTTTCAGTCATTGAAATTTTAGCTCCAAGTCCACGAGCTGCGACGTGTTGTTGATGTTTTCAGAAACAGGAGAGGCTATGGAAGTTAATTTTTCAGTGGATGGTAAGTAAATATATTGTTCTTTTAGTCGTATAGAGTTTTTCTTAGTTATTTTATATGTCTGAGAAAAATGTTGATATTCCCAACGGCCTCATCGATTTCCTTGCCCCATACAGTTATAGTAATTTGTACACACACATATATATATATATATATATATACATATATGTGTGTGTGTGTGTGTGTGTGTGTGTGCGTGTGTATATATATATGTATGTATATATATAGTATAATAGTATAGTATATGTATATAAAGAAGCAAAGAATGACAAAAGAACAAGGAGTCTTTTGGCCTAGCAGCGGTGTACACGATGAAGCCAAGCATATCGTGTACACGACTTCCCATGTCATAACCACAAGCTCACAAGGTCCATTTGAAGGCAACATAAACACTAGTGAGCACAACATTTTTGTTAAAATCTATTAAACTTGTTCAGTTATTTTTAGTAAGTTATACTATTTCCATTTACAGTATACACACCTTAACAATTTGACAACGATTTAGCCTCTGGGGGCAACGGCCAACGTTTCAGATATCTGATCCAAGACTTCCTCTTCCATGCACCGGTCATTGTTTAGAGTCTGATTAGCAACTTGAGCCACAAGAATGGATTTGGAGTTGAGAGATGACGTCTACATCGGTCAGTCAGATTCCAGGTGAACAAGGCTTTTCTTGGTCCTGGACATGTGTTCTGTGTCACAGTACTTTCCCATCTTTTGCTGTCTTGTGAAGACATTGATGGTGCACAGCGTTTTTGTGTGATATCTTTATTTGCTGCCTTGTCTCAAACGAGATCAGTTTTGGTTTTGGCTTCTTCATTGCTGTGATTGTATTAGAAGCTCTTTACAAGAGTTACATGTGGCCCCGGGAGAATCGCCAACTCCTGTCATTTTTTCAAAGGCAATTGTGTAATCTGACTTTGAAACCAATTTGTTTCTTTCATTACACGAGTTGAAGTTCTCCACACAATACATAAACAACAATACTTTTTGTAGGTGTTTTAGGTCAAGACGACATTTCAACCAATGTGTTCCACCTCTTTCGCTCTCCACACGGACTGTTTACCTGCATGCAACCAAAGCATGTTCCTGTAGAAATCGTCGCCTACATTTCAGGCTCCATCTTCTGCTCAAACGTGATTGGTCAATACTATTCGGATTACAAATGGAAACCAGAACACCTCCGATACCAAAATCTCGTCCCTTGCCTACAGATTCTGCATTCATATGCAGACATAGAGATTAACGCTTTAGTAAATAAATTACAGACACATCTCACTCTACATGCTTACAAACAAGCACGAGAAACGATGGAGAGCAGCAGTTATCTGAGAGCCCCTCCGTCCTCCATGAAATGTGCGTTAGTAAGTTTAACTGATAAAGGGACAAATGAATGTTTATAACGATTGTGCTTACAAAAGGCGACCCTGTACCTCTTTCCAGAGTTCATTAGCACCAACACATGAGAGGGGTCAGATAAAATTCTGATGGTAGTCGACTGCTCAAAAATATCTTGAGGAGTGAGGGGTGTAGGTGTTCCCTGCTGTCTCAACCAGACCAAAAACCTGAGCCTTAAACTTCACCGTTAGGTTTCCAAACCAGCAGGTAAAACCATCATGTAAAATGGACTCTATGATAGCTCTATAGAAGATGAGTATAATATTCCTGCTGACACCATAACCTCTGAGTCTAGAAGGAAATGAAGGCGCTGATGAATTCTCGCACAGACACGTGCGACATGACCTAGTGACCTGTTTGATGTTGTCATGACTGCGTATGGCAACAGAGCTGTGATCTCTAATCAATCTAGGATCTAATACAATTTATTCAGTTCTCCGTGCATTGATGTGTTAATTATGCTCAGCACACCAGTTCACAAACCTGTCCACTTCAGCCTTATAGCTGCTAATGTTAGAGTTGCTTGTGAGTAAGCTGAGAATAACAGTGTCATCTAAAAATTTCACAACAACAAATTGATTAGGTTGGGAGCTGACACAGTCATTCATATACAGAGTAAAACAAAAGGGTGAACTGATGCGTCCTTGAGGAGACCCTGTGTTGCTTTCTGCTGTATCGGAGAGTGTTGAATTAATTTTCACTTCACCTTCAACTGAACTAAGCAAAATGTGTGGATGAATAGTGTTAAAAGCAGAACTAAAGCCAATAAAAAGCAGTCTGGCATATGCAACAGGACTCTCTAAGTCATTATTGTAGAAATGACTTCATTTTTGCTGCAATTTCTTCTGTAAGCAAATCGGTACCGATCTAGGAATGGCTCCACCTCCCTGCGTAGTTCACCTGTCGTGATCCTCTCTAAGGATTTCATGACATTGGAAGTTAAAGCCACTGACCTATAATCATTATTTTCCTGGGACAAGACTTTTTTGGGAACTGGAATGCGTGTGTATATATGGAGAGCTGAAAGAGTCGCCACCATGCCGGTGTAAGTTTCTCAGCGAATGTCTTTAAAAGAAATGCAGACATGCCATCCGGCCCCGTCGCTTTGTTAGTATGTATAGTTTTAAGAAGCTTGGCAACAGTACACGGATCTATAAAAAATCTGTCTTCACAAACATCACACATTATTTCATCAAAAACTACAACTACCACCACCCAAAGAGGAGAAATGTGACTCTAATTTACAGGTTGTGTCTTCATACCTGACTTGCTAACGTTACCTGCTGGTAAGGCTACATGCAGGAATCAGCTGGTGTAGTTCGCAGGTGGAGGGAGAAGAGAAGAGAAAATCGCAGCTTCACTGAGAGGATCGGACTTCATGCAGTTACTGGAGCTAACGTTAAGATAGCTGTTGATGATCATTCAATACCTCAATAATGTAGACTGCTGCTCTCATGTCAAACACAGAAGATGTTACATGTGGATGTGGAGGTTTTGAAGTTGTTTAAAATGCACTTTTGATGGAGCTGATGTCTGAGTAACTAAAGTATGATGATGAGTAATAAAGTAATGTGATTAATATGTAATGTGTTTACATTTCCCAAGTGATTACATCTTTCAAGTAACACAGGTAGTTGCTGGGAGAAGTTAATGTTCGTCATGACAGGTGTATTCAATCTAATGTCGCATTAACTGTTGGTGCCCATTTTTTGTTGTTGCAGTTTTTCAGTAATGTAGCTAGGCAGCCAGTAGCTAGTCATGTGGGAAGGTGACATCTTACTGGGGGTAAAAGCTGTTAATGAGCACAACGAGACCTATTTAAATCGCAGAACAAATCAGAGATGTGTGAGTTATCAGAGGAGGGTAATTAGGAAAGGGGGCCCCACAGCAAAATATCACAAAAGGAATCGAAAATGCTGAAGGCAGCCCCGACATGTACATGTGTATCTGCAGCATATGAACACACACACATAACAGTGCCAGCGTGTACTCATACACACAGTTATATAGCGTTTAGACACATATACACACAAAACACCCATCATAATTTACTAAACACACACACACCTCCTTCCTGCCACATACTGTACGCTCATTATGCCAGCAACAACAACACCAAGACTAATCATTAAAAGCGACAGTGCAATGATGGTGTCAGAGCAGAGGGTTATTACAGAGGTGAATTACTGCTGAGTAAGAGCTGCTCTGCCCTTTTTTACGTTATGCTGTGAATGGTGACACAACTCACTTCCATTCAGTTCCATTAAAGATATAAATAGCAATGAGGGCAGACAAAAAGCAATAAAAAAACACCTAAACCAAACCACAGGGAGAAATGTAATGACTTCTTTTCTATCCAGGACAGAGGAGGGAAGTTTCACTGGCAGACTCCAGGAAAATAAAAGAGCCAATGACACGGAGATAAGAGCCTCTGTTCATGATGAGTGGCGGCGATGAGAAAAGAAATATGGGCTGGAGATATGTGAGCCGTCAGGAGTGCTTGAGAAATGCTCAACAGCAGCGACTGATTAGACTGTATTCAAAGAAACAGGAATTAAAAAGAAAATAAAAAATCAAAGAAGCAGGGATGAAACAGCCCTCCACTACACATCCAGTATTTAAATATGAGAGCTTATACAAGTCAGGTTAGGACTTTTGTATGGAACAGGGTAACAGATTTATAATGAAATCTGCAAAGACACTGTTGCTTTACCTGTTCTTGTTTTGTGATGTGGGAGTTTTTTTTTATTTCTTAAATTGTTATGATGTGTTTTTGGATTTCAGGATTGTATTGTTTAATTTTTATGTTGAATGTCTTGAGTTTCTTTATGTTTTTGTCTTTTAACAGCTGGGGACCATGTTGGAAATAAGTGTTTTCACTTTAACATGCCATCCTGTGGATTTTTGTTTTTTATGTGTCTGTGTAATCCATAAATTAAATCAATCAATCAGTCAATCAATGCAGTTGGAACACGCTATATACTCAATTTGATGTCATACTTTGTACAGTATGTTAGTATGCCATTCTGAACACAGCCATGCTGATGTGAAGCCTGTATAATGTTCATCACATTCACTGTCAGCTAAGAAGTTAACATACTACATACAAGGAATTGTCTGGGGTCCGTGACTGTCTGCACAAATTTTTCACATCAATCTATCCACGGGTTACATCTCAATTCCCTTATTTGATCTTTGCTCGCACCTCAATCCTCGCACCTCAATCCTCGCTTGACCCAGAAGTTGTCCTGGTCCTCCATCATGAAGGCCGTCCCAAAGCGCTTATTTCTGCTCTGAGGAGCAAGGAGGGATCTCTAAGGAGCCATAAGCGAGGATACATAAGAGCAGACTTTGTGGAAGTCTTTTACCAACACGCCCTTTTATTGGAAAGCAGTTATTGATCGGACTGATCTGATACATCACAATATCCCTGCAGTTTCATACTGGAGTGGAGACAGATAACAGATTAAACTCAAGTGTATCACTCTCAAGTCTTATATTTACATGTTTTCTGATTCATCATCTATTTAAAAATAGTAAATCTGTGTCAGTTGACGGTCTGATCAACAAAAGAACTATAAACAACTTTCTTCATTTATTAGAAAGATTTTTCTTTTCATGATCTGTTATTTCCCCCATGAACTTTTATTATGGATCAAATTAAAGTCAGGGAGAGTCTGTCTGTCAGCAAGAAACACATTTTAAACACATTTATATCTTACATCATTTATCGTCATTTCCATTCAGTCCCATGTGATGCTGAAAAATTCCTGAGTGTCGGGTTTGATATGAGTTACATAATTTCCATTTTCCCTGAAACATTTAGCTCAATAGATCATTTCCAGTGTTCAAAAGACACCCTATTCATAAATAATGAATTCACAATCAGAATATCAATAAATAGAGACACAAATAATTAATAAATAACATAAACGCATTCATTCTGCCAGTAGAAATGGTTCATGTGCCTCTGAGCAGAACACAGTACACAGTATAAATACAGAATGCTGGTTTTTATTCATGTGCAGGTGTTTGTCAAACAGACGTTGCTTCACGTGACGCTTCAGAGGAAAGGACGTCTCATTTCTCTAAAAACATATTTCCTCGTTTCCTCTCTCCTGCATCTTTCCCTTGCGCCTCTCTTTGCATCTTTAGTGGGAGGAACTAAGATGCAAGGAAGATAAAGAGGCAAGTGAGGGAAAACTGGATGCAATTAAGGGAATTGAGATGCATCCCGATATTTGTTGAGATATTTCAGTCTGGACCAAAGTGGTGGACCAACCAGTTGGCCACCCCTGAAGCCACGCCGCTAGCACAAATAAATCAAATGAAAATAAATCCAATAAATGACCCATAACTGCCTGTAGAAATCGATATTTAGAGCGTTAAGTACTGGTGCTGAGTGGTGTCCACTGCACACCATCTCCTGTATCATCCATATGTATAAGGCCTCACTAAACCATCATGCCGCCACCTCCTCATGCACTCCCCACAGATCAAAAGGCCAGGTGATGTGTGATATGGAAATGACCAAAGTGATTGGCCATGAGCCCTCCTGTTCAAAGGCAGCACAATCCGCATCGTAACATCTAAGGACTTCAACATGAGTAGCAGTGATAGCTCAGTGATAATAGCTCAAAGCTGTCTCTTTTTTTTTTTTTTTTGGCTGATGGGTAGCGGCGATATCACAGGTATCATCAGGGTTATAAGCAGCCTGTTACCAAAGTAACATCAGCTGCTTTCATCACACCATCTGTAATTGATTACATGAGAATGCATGTTTCTATTTGCAAATTATGCTTGGTTTGCTACAGGTTACCCTCTATTTTACAAGTTTACGGTAAAAACTGCAACAATTCACTTTAAAATTTTTGTAAAAAGTTTGACGTCTTTCTACTTTTGACACTTCATGAGCTTTTTCTTGCTCCACCCTCAGGCTAAAATCTCAGTTTTGCTCACAAGATATCTTTTTTAATCTAAAAGGCAGATTTTCCATGAAATTTGCTGAGCACATTCATGCTCCAGAGCAGATGAACAGTTTTGATTTTAATGCCCCCACATCCTTCCCTTCATCTCCACACTCATACAAAAAGTCTGTACAGTCTGAAATGCATTTATATTCAGAAACAGAAGAATGAGACCAAAGAATGGAAGCATTAAAAACAAAGTAAGAACACAAAAAAAAGAGAATAACTCTTAAAAATTAATTACAGATCCTTTCAGAGGAAGGATCTGTGGTGTCAGACACAATGTGATATCTTGACACAATGTGGTTCGTTGTCTAGAGTTGTACTCAATTTACTCTTATCTCTTGACTCTTTTCTTGATTGCAAAAACTGATTCACAGTTTGTTGAATAAGCGATTTTTAAGACCATGCTTAATCCTCGTAAAACTGGCCTTGAACTGGTCATCTCTCAGAGGAATTATGGGAATCCTGCAGAGGGTTTGACAGTTACAACAAAGATCAGATGACTTGTGTTTTTTATAATCAACTCTATAAAGATAATGATTTTCTGCTGTACATGCTGAAACTGGTCAAAACTATCTGTGATGACACAGTGAAATGGCAAATTAGAAGAAGGTTATTAATGATCTCTGGCCAACCAGAAGCCTTATTTATAGTGTTTGTGTTTTTCTTGTACACGTTACGATTAACAAAGGTACGTTTTACCTTCATTCACAATCAATCCCTGCTACAATAATCAGCATTTCAACAAAGCATAGTATAAATTGTAATGCACAGAACTGTCATCTTAACAGCAATGCCGTCTTCTTTTTAAAGATGAAATAATTAGTCAATTAATCAATTAGTCCTTCGACAGAATGTTAATCTGCAAGAAACTTTAAATTCGAGCCATTAGTCAAACAAAAATCTCAAACTTTCTCTGGTTCCAGTGTGTCAAATGTGAAGGTTTGCTGCTTTTCTCTGTTTTATATCTTTTTTATTTGAATATCTTTGAGTTTTGCACTGTTGGTCAGACAAAACGAGACATACGAAGACGTCAACTTGGGCTCTGTGATCACAGTTTTCTGACATATAAAATTATGAATCAGTAAAACAATCAATAAACTAATCAGTAATGAGAGTAAGCATTGCTTGCAGCCCTCCCTGATAACTACTAGCAACCCAAAGAGCTGAAATTGGCTTTTGGGGAGCACCAGCCCAGGACATATGGATGATCTTCTGAACAAACGACACAACTGACCGCTGCCTTCAACTGAAGTGCTTCAGCAAATAGAGCAATATAAAGAGGGCCAGACTCCATATATATATATATATATATATATATATATATATATATATATATATATAATTTTTAATAGAAGCACATTCCTCATAGCTTCTATCTCTCCTCTGACTAACAAGCCAGGGATATCAAAGAGACCAAAGGCTGGTGATGAGCTTTGAACTCTGCTTAATTGGATGCAGCTCAGGCTGTATCTGTAGCAGCAGAGTGAATGGCCCTGGGAGACAAGAGCTGACCACCACACACACACACACACACACACACACACACACACACACACACACACACACACACACACACACACACACAAACTCTTTCTCGCAATAACGATGAAACAGCTTCAGGACTCGGCTTTGTTTGCTTTCACTGAGTCCTGTCAGGAATGCAACAACTTGTGCGTGGGAAGGTTGTCACATTCAGCCTAACAGGAAAAGAAAATACATTTTCTGTCATTACCAAACAAATGTCAGTTTCTACTCGACACTTATTTAAACTGGCTGGATTGCAAGTGAAAGGCTGTCGGGTGTGTATAGCGAGTCTCACACTGCATTCTCGTCTTAATATCTAATTAACATCTTCAGTCTGCTGCTGAGTCTTGTGAATATACAAATCTGCCAAGTGTGAGATCATTTAACTTGTTTCTGATGCAAGTCAAGTTATTTCAAGTGTTTGATTGAAGTGCAGCTTTCCTTGAGACTGCTAGAGTGGTGCATCTTATGTCAACATACTGTTACTTTAGCCAAATTTATAAAACATATGAAACCGCAACAGACGCAGATCTCTTCATCCACTAATAGTTTTTTCAACTTGCTTGAAATTAAATTGGATTTCAGAGTCAACATCTGTCTTCTCACGTACACAATAATCCTGCAGATGGTGACACCAAGCGGCAACTATCACAGTTTGAGGCCGAAACCAGTGCAAAAGTAAAGTGCAATGCCACCAACGGCCGCTAGATGCTGGCTCCTAAAAATCCCTGGTGCCGACCATAAGCTGCAACTCTGCCTTCAAACCAGCTTCAATGCAAACCAACAGGTGATGTCACACCTTGTTACGTCCATCTTTATATACAGTCTATGGTTGGCACAGATACATATCACAAATATGGCAACACATATAAAGAAATAGTTTGGCATTTTGGGAAATATAGTTATTCACTTTCCTGGCGAGTGTTAGATGAGAGGCTCAACCACCACTGCATGTACGGTAAATATGAAGCTACAACCAACAGGCTGTCAGCTTAGCTACACAAACAAATGAGATATAATGTGCTAATTAGAGAGGTTTAGAGGTGCCTGACATGCCAGATGGTTTGTTACACAGAACCATCATAGAAGTCATAGTTGGAAACTGTTTAGAAAAGGGCAGGCACTGAAAACAAAAATACTTCACAGGTGATTGGATGAACCATCTGTCCATAACCGTCTTACCTTGCGAGGCAGCTGGATTCGTGAGATCACGTGAGAATCCTCCTAAAATGCTGATTGGTCTGAAACACTGGTGGTTCGGACACAAGCGCATAACTTAAAGCCTGACAAGATGGATTCTCGCGTGATGTCGTGATGTCGTGATCCCACGAATCCAGCTGCCTCATAAAGTAAGAGCCAGGCTAGCTGTTTCCCCCTGTTCCCAGTCTTTATGCTAAGCTAAGCTAAGTGGCTACTGGTTTCAACTACACATTTACTGTACAAACATACATGTGGTATCAATCCTGATCTAAGTCTCGGCAAGAGAGTATGAATATGTGTATTTCCAAAACTATTCCTTTAATATGTTCTTGCTCAGAGTCAGAAAGGGGAAAAATGAAAAAATCACAGTAAGAAACCTGATGAAGAAGACTTAAAGTGATGCTTATCAAACAGTGAAACTGGGGAACTTGTGAGTGAGAAAGCAACCCTGGAGGCATTGAGAGAAGAAGGAGGGTGAACTCTCTCAGCTGAGATCTAAAAACCTTCATCATAAGGATCAAAAAGCTCCGTCACAGCTCTCACATGCTTCGTGCGAGCTTATTATAATGTGGCAGAACTATCGAAAATGACTGCTGCTCCACCTCAGAGATATCACCTCTTTAACCACCTCCAGTCCCATGTCCCCTCTCCAAATAAAAGCAGAATAAAAAATTTAGGCGAAGTCTGCAAATTCTGGCATGATCCACTGCTTTCATATTGCAGAATGGCTGAGTAACCCAGCAACAGCTCCCCAGACTTGTTTCGTGACGGATGGCTGTTTTGCGCTGCCACAGCCCTATTGTGTTGTAGAGCAAGTTACCAAATCCATCAGGGCACACAACAGGCCTTTCAATAATGAATAAGCTAGAAGCTGAGGAACTAATAACTTACAGAAAGGCCAGCGGCAGAGAATTCCAACAGGACAGCTTACAGGCTGTGACCCAGAAAAGGTGCAGGCTGATATTAAAACTTGCCGAGTTTAACAAGTGGAGTGGAGTGGATTGGTTTTCCCCTACTACCTGGTGCTGCGGTTTGCATTTGGCTGCTTTGAGTCCTACAGTATAAAACGCAGCCAGGATTAGCAATTTAGCTGGATTATTAAAAAAAACAAAGTTGTGAAATATCCTCTGAAATCAACAGGCATTACTGAGTTTTAATCCTACTATTCAAAAAAACTGTAATGTTGGAAGATATCTACTTGATTTGACTAATTTGGACGACTGAAGCTTCATATTAGATTCAGATAAACTTTTAAATACATTTTTGCTCAGAAAGAGGCTTGTGGATTTTGGCCCCCATCACATTGTAAGTGTATTATGAAGGGTTCCTCTAATGGCCAGTGTGAACAGGGGGATGATTATGGCAAGCAGCACTTCATATCTGTCACAGAATTCAAGATAAAAGAACAGTGAGGGAGAGAGAATTAATTTACAACAGCATTTCTTCACTAAGCTGCACAAAACCAGGACTTTACTCTCTATAAGAAGACATCCATGGATGATCAGAGCACTCCGTCCTTTTTCTCCTCCTCCCCTATCTCTTTCTTCGATCTCCTCTCTTTCTCCCTTGCTGGACCATCTGTGTTGTGACGCATGCAGAGGACAGGGGATGCAAACCAGCACTGTGCTCATCCAATCAGGTCATTTACCAAATCTCAATTGACTACTGCTCCAGTTTCCATGGAGAAGAAACAACCAGCGAGAGGGGAGCGAGGCAAAAAAAATCAATAATTCCTCTCTGGCTCGGCTCGGGGGCCGTGCCGGACCTGAGCTCTGGCGCATAAGAGGAATAAAGCTTGAGTGGATGCTGTTGTTCCAGGATTTCACATGCTCAAGAAGTGATGGAATATAAAAAAGATAACTGGAAAATTTCCACCTATGAATGTGTTGTCCGTCCTCAGCTCAGGCTGTGTGACAACACTGTCCTCTGTGGTTTCTGTGGAGCAGAGCGCAGTGAAGCAGGCTGCAGAGGTAACAAACTGCAGCTTCCCCTGCTGCTTTCTATTCTGAGAGATGAAACCAGGACAGTCAAGGAGACGGTGATCAGCTCCTTGGCTAAAATGCTTCATTAAATAGTTTCAGCCCTGATGGCAGACTACCAGCAGGCTCACCTGTCCTCACATACACTCACAAGCACACACACAGATAAGGAAACATGTACTGCATGCATATGCATGTGTAAACACTAAGGGGGGGGGCAGAGATATGGCTGCCACCTGTTGGCGATTCTGCTAAAGTTCACCCAGTCACCTTGTCGCTTCCCTCCGTGATGCTGCAGCAGACTCATTTATCCTCTCCACTGCTGGCGGATGCTCTCTTTCACCCCAGCATGACTCAGAGGCCTGGCTTACCGCTACTGAAGCTCAGCCACAGTCCATTAATAATAAGCTCAGACGAATCTCATGCAGTCCAGAAAAAGAGCAGGTTTACACAGAGATCAATAAACTGCTAAATTAAAATAAAAGAGGGCTGTTTCACAGACTTTCAGTGTCCTTGACTATAAAGAAGCCTAAAAACAATTCAGTCGGAAGGAGAAGGGGAGTAGTTACAGTGTAGGTCAACATCAGGGACAGGGACATTTAAAAGAATGTGACAATGTGTGTAGGTGGATTAGCTCTATCAGACTTGACCCTCGTTGTCCTTATTTCAGTACAGTATAAAGAAATCTGCTTGAAAACTACCATCACACGAAAACATTATTGGTGAGCCAAATCTAGATACAAAGAAGGCCGTGAGAAGTAGCTGAAAGCTCAGAAACAGCTAGTAAGTGGACCTTAAGAGCTGAGATTCTTTTGTATCATTGCATAGGTGATGATTTAGAAATTGGATGCATAATATGAGAGGA
This sequence comes from Thunnus thynnus, assembly GCF_963924715.1. NCBI lineage: Eukaryota > Metazoa > Chordata > Actinopteri > Scombriformes > Scombridae > Thunnus > Thunnus thynnus. The sequence goes on from NC_089523.1 coordinate 14,125,623, forward strand.
AAAACTAATACTTCGATCATGTTATCGTTTAAATTCACAGACAGGTAGCATTGCTAAAGCATTAGCTGCACCCAGATGGACATAAATAACTTTGAGAATATGAGACATTGATGTTGTGGATCCTTCAGTAGAACAGTACTTATGTTATTCATGACTGTCCAGATGTTCCAGTTAATAAATGCAGTGTGGAGACTGCAGGTCCTTTGGCCTGATCGTCAGTATCCCAGATGTTAATACATTCTCCCGTACTTGAGTTTTTCTCTCAGTGTGCATACAAATCAGAGCACAGCACAGGAATACATTTTACAGAATCCAATGCAGCTTTGCACTATTTCCAGGTTACACACATGAAACTAAATTTGGGAGTCGTTGGGTAAAAAAAAAAGGGTCCAAAATACCCAGGAACTCACACTGACACACACACACACACACACCAACAGTTTTCACTCGCATCTCAGCACCGCCACTCTTCCCTCCTGTTGCCACAGCAACGCAGCACTTGTCTCCGTGTCTCTGTGACAGCACATGCTCCCATTAAAAAAAGACATCCCTGAACAGCAAAGAGCGAGAACCGTCATCTACAGCACACATGCAAATCACAAAACACACACACACACACACACACACACACAGACACAGTGCCTGTTTATTACACACATTATCCAAGGTAGGTGCTTTGAGCAGAAACATTGTTCTAGCATGATGGGGAGCAGCAGCAGTATTTCATACAAATTAAAAAATGATAATGGATTCCGGTGACGCCAAGCTTCCTATGATTCCTATCAAAATAAAAGAAAACTCAACTCGTTATTCTCTGCTTTATAAATAAACTCAGATAACAGAAGCCTACATGGTGCAGTTCTATCTGATGAACCCAAAAAACAAAATTAACACACAAACACACAAACTCCCACATATATATAATACAGCTATTAACAGACTTGTTTTGGAACATCGGCTACTTTTAAGCCCATACTCCATGCAGTATCTGTTTCTGTGTTTGGAGGGTGCAATCCTCTCAAGCAAAAGCTGAGGAATAACATCACACACACACACAGACTGCTCATTATTGATCCAGTGTTCATACAGGTTGGTGAGGATGAAAGAAACAGTGCTCTCACCTCGCAGTTGCGTCCGGTGAAGCCCTGGCTGCACGTGCAGGTGTACTCCCAGGTGTCCTCTGGCCTGCCAGCGGAGGGGAGGGCCAGGCAGAGCCCGCCGTTGAGGCAGGGTCGGCCTTCGCAGGGGTCCGGACGAGGTGTGGCCTGGGTCGGGGTGGGCTCGGCCGGAGCCGGGGTGTCCGGGGCCAGCTGGAACGGGGAAGGGACGGCCCCGACGCTGCTGCTGCTGCTCAGGAGCAGGAGGAGGAGAAGCAGCGGGGATGTGAAGCTTTGTAAAACACTGCACACACTCATCCTGATTCACTCTGGTTTCTATTCTTTCTTTCTTGTCTTTCCTCAGAGCTCACACAGCTGCTGTTGGTGCTGGCTGGGCTCAGCAGCAACTGAGAGGTGTGTGATCGACTGTGTGCGTGTAAGAAAGAGAGAGAGAGAGAGAGAGAGGAGGAGGAGGCAGGCTGTTAGGATGTTGAGCCTCAGCTGTGCGCAGGCAGAATGACTGAGAGGCGACTGGCTGATGCTCTGGAGGCTGAGGGAGAGAAGGTAGGGATGTGGGAGGAGAACAGAGAAAGGGAGGGCTCTTTGCTGTCACTATGACGATGATAGCTGACGACACTCACACACACTCCACCCCCTTCATACACACTCCCTCTCCGAAACGTCTCTCTCTCTCACACACACACTGTGCAGAGTAACAAAGGAGCTGTGCACCCTCCTCATTTAGAGTCTCATCATCCATAACCTCTCCTTGGAGCCGGGCTTCCAAGGAAGGAAGGGAAAGGAAGGAGGAAGCTGCAGTCAGGGAAGACAGGAGGAGGAGGAGGAAGAGGAAGAGATGGGGTTGTGTTGGAGAAAATCCTCATCAGCGTGGCGTTAAGAATAGCTGCTTTCCAGTGATAACAGGCAGTGTTACCATAAGGGAGATGATGCTTTCAGACACTCGCTAACAGAGTCCGACCGGCCAAGGTCAGCTTGGACGCTGAAGGTGGTTTATAGTCTCGAACAAAATTATTCTTAAAACAGTTCCAAAAAGCAGATGGATGGTGCTGTCACAAAGGTTAGAGATCATCCAACCAAGGTGGAGAGTGATCTGAGTCAAAATAAGAGCAGTCAGGTCTCCTAAATCCCAAAGTAAGTAAGGAAGTTTTTATGAACATTTTTATGAACATGAATCCACAAAAGACAACAGACATGTTTTGGGCTGTTAGTTGGAAAAGACCTTTGTTTTTAATGTTTAGGGCGACATACAACTACAACATGTCTTTGCTACTTATTCTGTAGTCTTATACTGCAATATGCAAAACATTATCATGAATTCTGTTTTGGGGTGGATTTTCCCTTAAGAACACAAAGTCCCTAATCTGATGCCCTCTTTTGAAAATCCTGCAGAGGGTGCTCGCAGAGTTTTCTGTTTAACCGATTAACCAATTACAGATTGGTTTGGTTTGGGGGGCTAGTCCAAACCACTGATTTTTACACGCCAAAGTCAGTTTACAAGAGTTGTATTATGCTTTCTGTGGTTCTAGAGGAGCTTTGTCAAGTCTGAAAAAATAAGTCACATGACATCCTGTCTCAAGAAGATGCAGAAAAACTAGTCTATGCATTTGTTTCTTCTAGGCTGGACTATTGCAGTTCCTTATTATCAGGCTGCCCTAACAAGTCTCTAAAGACTCTCCAGCTGGTCCAAAATGCAGCTGCATGTGTACTGACAAAAACTAGAAAAAAGAGATTTCATTTCTCCCATTTTAGCTTCTCTGCACTGGCTCCCTGTAAAATCCAGAATAGAATTTAAAATCCTTCTCCTCAACTACAAGCCCTTAATGGTCAGGCACCATCGTATCTTAAAGAGCTCATAGTACCTTATTATCCCACTAGAACACTGCACTGTCAGAATGCAGGCTTGCTTTACTATCAGGCTCCTCTCCTGTGGAACCATCTTCCAGTTTGGGTCCGGGGGGCAGACACCCTCTCTACGTTTAAGAATAGGCTTAAAACTTTCCTTTTTGATTAAACTTATAGTTAGGGCCGGCCAAGCTTGCCTTGGTCCAGTTGGACCTAGTTATGTTGCTATAGGTCTGGACTGCCAGGGACTTCCCATAATGCACTGAGCTCATCTCTCCTCCTCCTCTCCATCTGTATTCATGTACCATGAATGCATGTTACTAACTTGGCTTTTTCCCCAGAGTTTTTGTGCTTTCTTGTCCTGCAGGTTTCAATGGATCATTGCCTGGTTATGGATTGCGGGCTTCCATGGACCATGGCTGCTGTGGTCCTGCTTGACACCCACACCTGCTATTATTATCATTAGACATATCGCGATTATTATTATCATTGTTATTGTTATTATGCTTCTCTGTCTCTCTCTCCCTCCCTCCTTCTGTCTCTCTCAACCCAACCAGTCGAGGCAGATGGCCGCCCACCTAGAGCCTGGTTCTGCTCGAGGTTTCTTCCCGTTAAAGGGGAGTTTTTCCTCGCTGCTGTTGCCAAGTGCTTTCTCATGGGGGAATTGTTGGCTCTCTGTAAATTAAAGAGTACAGTCTAGACCTGCTCTATGTGAAAAGTGCCCTGAGATAACTTCTGTTGTGATTTGTTGCTATATAAATAAAACTGACTTGACACCTGAGTCATCTCAGTTTGAGCTTGGAACTGGTAAATTTATGACAGTGTTAAAAGCACAAGGAGCGAGGGTCGAACAAAACATGCACTTAAGGTACTCTCAGCCTCTTTCCTCTTCCTTCTTATTTCAATACACTTCTGACGAGAGCCCAACTATATGTAAATACAATTCTGAAATGCTGGAATACACCTTAAAGGTATACTATGCAAGATTTGTCAGTTGGTGTTTTTAAAAACACACAACTTTCAAAGTTGGCCCCTCCTCCCCAACTCAACTAGAGAGAGGGAGAGAGAGAGAGCAGTGGTGGTCGAGCAAGCTAGAGAGTGAATGAGGAGAGTGAGTGGTGCTGGTGAGAACAAGGCTGTTACATAAATAAACACGCCCACACCTCTGCACAACCATGTAACGCAGAGCTTCATCCTGTCCACGGTGGCCTCTCTGCTCTGCATGTGTGTAGCTCATCCCCGCCCTCGGTCAAGCAGACACACAGACCTGCAGCTCTTTATACATCCATGACACAGAGAGATGGAGAGAGTGATGTAACCTGGTCGCTACGCTACACCCATCACGCTGTTATTGGGGGCTACACGCCCACTTGTCCAAAGGTTGACGCTGAGATTTGTCCCAAACACAGCAAAATCAGAAAATACAGGCAGAGGGCAGAGTCTCCGTAGATAAATACATCACCACACACTTCCATAGGGTCATAAGTGATGATTGAGAAGGATTAGTTTTTTTATGAGTCTTTGCATTATTTTTTAGGAAACCCTGTATAGTACACCTTTTAATTAATATGTGTAGTTTAATTATTTATCAAAGAAAGTGAAGACTGACAAAACAAACCTACTTTAAATAAGTCCTAGCAGTGCTATATATTCAATTGTAACAGCCACTGTGCTCACAGGTCAACACATGCTGATGAAGACCCTGTTATACAGTTGAAAGCTACAGAAAAAAAGTGTTAGTGGACCTTGAGTTGGGCTTGCTGTCAAGCTACTTAGCATTGCATTCAATATGAAGAAGCAGAAGCTTCTATCCTTGACCTTGTCCTCCTTCTCTTAGATTCACAGCCTCAGTGTATTTAAATGAAGTAGCTGCGTGTCTCACGGAGGGGTGGCGTTGTCGTCACGGCGTGCTCGGTATGATCAAAACCCTGTGGTTGTTAATGAAATGCCAGCCTTTACACTCTCTGCCCTTAACTTTTCCAATCTCCATGATGAATCCTGCTGCGGTGCAGTAAATCTGTCACCTCACATCGCTCCAGTCCGCTCACTGAACTCAGGTACTGCAGCAGACAGCAAACTCATCTGCTGGAACATTAAGTGCCACAGAGCCTGTGGCTGCTTGTGCTGACGGGAAGCAAACAGTATGTAGACCATTGACATGATAACAGATTGGAAATGTCTGCAAACAGGTGTTTACAATAAAAAGAAACAGAATCCTTCTGAGAGAAAAGCTAGAGGTCTTCAGAAGTTTTTACTGAACATGTCACAGCTCAGGGTAAACGGGTTTATAATCACTGATCAGAAATTGCTATTTCAACACCGTCACACACTTTGATGTTAATAACGTGTAATATGAAATCCACTGTTAAGCCTTCTCTTGGTTTTAAAAGTTTGGTCGCACAGCAGTGGGTAATGATTAAAGAGGACAATAGTGTCGGTAAACCCTGCTGTGATCTTCAGAGCGACATTCCAGGTGAGTCAAATATAATTACTCGTGTCTCCATCTCTATGGCAACTCGCCTAAACCTGTGTGTCAAGACTTGTCCTGAAAAATTAACTTCCACTGACTAAGAATCAGCTTCACTTGTATCTAAATGATCAGCGTGGTGTATGGGGATTCATCTGAGCGATGTGGGAAAGCAATGGATGGATGGATAAATAAAACTAACAAAGATGAGTCAAACAGTTACTTTATTTATGTTCAGGTAAAAACATGAACCTGATGCAGTAAATTATTGCAGATCTTAGAAACCAGCACATGAACGATTGGGCCAGGAGAGCATACAGTGGCGCCCTCCCCTGGCCACAGACTGCAGGTGCACACCACGGTTTGTTCCAAGCCAGCAGTGCAAAGAAAAAATAATAATAATAATAATCAACTACAGCAAGAAATAAAGACAATATAGAAAATTAAAAAAAAAAATAGGTAAAGCAGACATTCCCACCTCAAACAGGGTGTGAAACTGCATATAAACTTTATTCCATAAATGAACTTGAAATGCTATCTGGCCATGAAACGATAAAATGAGACCAGCCAAATTTTGTGCCCAGCTACATTATGTGTTGAGGGTTGCTCAGAGCTTGGTCTACCAAGATAACCCTACACGTCTGGTAGGGCCCAACAGAAAGACACTAACTCTTATCAAAGTAAGAGCAAAACAAATTTACCTGATCAACACATTGGTTACAACTCTTCATGTGAGCTGAAGCTCTCTATAATAATAAGTAGGCCAGAACACAAACTTAACTTGGGTAGGGGGGGGAAAAAAATAATATGCGCTCATCACTACCCGCATTCAACCAACTGCAACTCTCGTTTCCGCAACTTTAAGCAAAGACACACGGGGGGGTGGAGGGGGAAGCCGAACCAAAATGCAACACACAAACTGGGGCCAATATAATACAGAACAGAATGCGAACGGACGAACTGAGGGGAGAAGACATGAGAACAAAGAGCTATTCTATCAAATGTGTAGAATGAGCAAAGTCTGCAAATTTGTCTGTACAAATGATCTTTGGAGCTAAAGTAAACCTAGCTTGCTCAATGGATCCCTCCTCCCTCCCTCCCACCCCGCCCCCCTGCCCTCCCCCGTCCTCCCCCACACCCAGTGACGTTTGTCCACCACTTCTGGAGAGGAGACATCCCTTTTTTAAATATCACATAGCAATGCAATTTAAAATGTCACCCAGATGTTTTCATCTTTTTTAACATTACTCAACTACTGATATAAGTTTTACTCTCTCTTTTTTTATATTTTAAGTTCTTTGAGTCATGGAACACCTTTCCATTTTTTTATTTTTTATATTTTTTTTGAGAGACCGGGGCAGCAAATATATATTTAAAGTCTTAATTTTTCTGCAAGCTGCTTTCTCTAACAAGAAGGCTGTACACGTTAGCCTTAATGTATGTGATTACAAAAAAACTAAGAAGGAAGTCATGATTTCATCAGTCGCTGTAGAAGGCATTTTGAATGTGAGATGTGGAGAGATCAGGAAAGGTGGAAAGACTGCTGGCCCTCGCGAGCCGCAATCAACAGTTTCTCTCGCATGATCTCTATGCTGGAGTAGTCAGGCAGCTTCAGGTAGTTGACGCAGGTCATGACTGAGGGGAGGAAGTCGTCTGGGTTCTCTGTCGACTCAAACGTCTTCCTCACGATCGTCAGAGGGGGATTCAGGCTCCGGAAACCTGAGAGACGAGAGCGACGCCAGGGTGAGTTCTACAGTAAACACACGCCTTCACATTATATTAATGAGATTTAATAAGAATGAGTGTGTATGAGGCGACTCACCTCCGACAGGCAGTCTTGGGCTTCCTGTGACAAACTGCAGAAACAGTCTCTGCTGCTCGGCATCGAAGCTGCTCAACACCTCAAACAGGAACCGCACGGCACGACTGCGGAAAGAATGGATGACGTACACATCAAACATGTGTCTTAAGAACATAGGTTACCTGTGAATTGTCAGGTATAAGCCTTCAGCTTTTGTTAGCGGTGAACCCAGTACTGTTTCTATACTCGTGATAACAAAATATCTTATTAGTGACAGACTTAGGTGTGGCGTTTTTCTGTCTGCTGTAGCTACCTCAGAGGTCACATGAGGTTATTTGGTTTGCATAACACAATTAGATCTAAGTAAATAACTGAGGCGGATATAAACTTGTAGGTATTTGGAGGCGGTGTTATCTCACCTGTCATGTGTGTAGCCGTGATCCGGTCGACAGCACTCCATCAGCGTCTTGACGTCCCACGTCTCTGATTTACTGCCACACAGCAACTGGTCAAGCTGCAGCCGGAGAGACGAGACAATGAACAATTCAAGAAGAGAATGGAGAGACTCTAACAACACTCCTCCTGTGTATTTGTGTGTACATGTGCAGTAAAATAAGGATAATTGTAGTTGAAGTGAAAGATTACGGATCTGTGGACCAAAAATGTTTTTATTGAATTTGGAGTTAAATGTAGGTGTTTTTATTTGCAATGACTGAGTAAAATATTTGTTTACCTCCTCTGGATAGAAATATTGCAGGTGATGCAGGGGGAAGACTGACTCAAACCCTTCCCTAAATGACTCAAATTGTCTTGACACTCCTTCATTTAGAGTCCAGTACACCACCAACTGGAGGGAGAGAGGAGACAAAATGGGGAAAAAAAAGGTTTACATCAAGAGAAAGAACTGTAAGAATTATATAATTAGAGAAAAAAAAAAGAAAAATTAGAGCAAGAAAAACTGTATCACATACCCTGAGATACTCCTCCAGGTTGTAGATTGTGACTGGGACGTCTTTTCCGCCCTTTTTCAGCTCAATGTTGGGGAATCCTGGGAGGGTGAAGTCCAAACCCAGGTCCTCCACTGAGCAGCCGTTCATGTTCAGGCTCTCCAGTGCCTGCTGTAGGGTCTCCCTCGTCTACACACAAACAGATTGGTTTTAAGCATAATAGCTAGTGAACTACATTCTTCTCAAACTACAGCTGTCTCTAATCAGACAGAACGAAATCCAGCAGGGTTCTGTGTCACCGATACAGAATAACGTGAGGAAGTCGTCTCTTTACCTGTGATCGGTCCTGTTCCAGCCTCTTCTTCTGGCGGATAATATCCTCCAAGTGCTGGATGGACTTGGCCACACCGGGGTCAATGTTCACCAGGTCATGTGAGCTGACGGACATCTCTTGCCGTAGCATCCACTTGTAAAATGGCAGCCCCAGGGGCAGGTCCAGCTGGAAAAATAACACGGATGAAATTAATTCACAAATTCAGTTAAGATCAAAACACATGTACATAAAAAGTATGTGATGTTTGAAATGCTAGAACATGTATTGGATGTCGACTCAAAGCCAATCATCTTGGGATTTGTATGAAGTTTTGTGAACTACATAAACTGCAAAAATGGTTACATCTCATCATGAAACAAATCAAGGGGCAATTCTGGAAATATTAAAAATGCATCTTGTTACAATTAAGGAGACAGCTTGATTATGCCTGAAGGCTCTAACTAAAGCATGTCTACATAAGATTAATTTATATATAACCTTTATTTAATCAGGTAATCTCAGGTAATTTAGCACCATCAGAAGAGCAGAAGGGCGGGAAAGAAGTCCTACATGCCCGTGGTCAGTTAAAAGTACGAGCATATTGACAATAAGACACCCAGGTGAGTAAAACTCAAAAGTTCTTACCAGTCTGAAGTCCATGATGGCTTTGGCCATTAGCTTTCCTAAGAAACGGAACTTCATTTTGATTTTGGCTATGTGTGCTGGTTTGGTTGTCCTGCCGAAGGGAACAGCAAACAGTCCTCTGGAGCTGAACATGTACTTGGTTCCCTCTTGGCTTCCTGTTATAGCAGAAACAAAAGTACAGTTAGAATAAGTCAAGTAAAACTACTACATGTAGCATCACATTTTCATATAAATACACAAGCATGTATATTTACATACATAATCATATTTGGAGTAAACTGACTAATTTGACCTTCACTAACAGGTGATCAGGATACCTTACTATTGAAATTTCACTGTGACAGTGTTTCACATTAAATAAAGAAGTGAAAATAAGTCACACCTAACACTGCATGCTTTTCAGTAAAACAGCATGAGATGGTACCTTTAGGATTGGCCAGAGTCACCTCCTCGCCCCTCCACAAGCCCAGATCGGCCCGCTGGAGCTCCTGAGACACCAGAGCGTAGAACTCCAGAGTGGGGCCGAGACCCGTGCCGACCTGGAAGATGACAAACATTAAGACTCTCTTCTCCATAATTAAGACATCAACATATCAGCACTTTATCTATTTTTATTATTATTATATTTTTTATTATCTTATCGCTATTAATTTCATCTGACATTTCTGATACAAGTACTTTCTCTCGCAAATGGGAAAGAGTTCTGGTGTGTAGAATACATTGAAGATGACTGGGATGGGATCATAATCCACTTTTCCATCGCATAGTACCGGCTCAGCTCGTCTTGACTCTTTTGGTTTTCCATCGGGCCAAAGTTGTGGATAGTACCTGGTATCTAGTACTTTTTTTGGCATCACCTCTGTTGAGGTCCCAAGTGAGCTGAGGCGATACCAAAAGGTCATATGAAAACACTGCAGACCACTGATTGGTCAGAGAGAATCGTCACTAGAATCCTCACGTGCGCAACACGGACATCTTGTGGTGGAAAATGAATGAATGAAGAGGAGAAATGCAGAGGAAGAAAATGAAACTAAGAGTGTCTGTTTCCATAGTAAATCATCTGTTGAGTGTTCGCTGGTTATTTATTTGTGCTTTAGAACGTAACCGCCACGAAACAAAACAACCATGAAATAACGTTTCAGTTCTCTCATTCACTTCTCTACTGCTGCTCTCTCTCCTCGCTCAACCACCGCCACTGTCTCTCTCACTCCTGCTCTCTCTCTTTTTCCACTTGTCTTTTTTAAAATGAGTCAGGAAGCCAAAAAAAAGCCCAACTTCACTTTTAACATTATCAAACGAAGAGAAATGTCTTCCCCTCGTCCTAAATACTACTAAGAGTACTTCCTTGTTTTATGAATGAAGTGGTACTCAGACAACCAAAGCAGCTGTGCTGTTTGTGTTTGACCAATCACAGACAGTGAATCTCTACAAACTCCTGCCTCCCATTGAGGAGTCACAATCTGCAGTGGACAACAAAATCCAGAAAAGTAAAGTAAGTAGAGTCGAGACGAGTCGGTACCATGTACTGGAAAAAACAGCTGTAAGGGATTAAATCATCCTTTTCCTGTGACAGATTAAGGGAGATACAGTTTAAGATACTCCAGTTACTAGAAGTTATAGAATCAGGCGCTCTATGAATGGCAACGCAAACCTAAACTCCGGATGGAGAACTTGTCTGGAGTATGGAGATATTGTCTCCCTTTTTTCCCCCTTTTCTCATATTTCATCTCTTCCTCCTATAAATACATTTATTATTGTTATTTTTATTTATTTATTTATTTTTCTGTATGGTTATTATGTGATGGTTGGTTGTTTGGATGGAGGTAAATGTTCCTTTTGTTATATTCTACACCTTGTGTTGTCAATTCATATTCAATAAAATGTACTTTAAAAGAAGGAAACATCAACAATAGCCAGTAAAATATAGGAAGTAATTAAAGTACAAAACAAGCATGTTAAAAAAATCTGATGATTTCAGTACATTAATAATGGCACCTAACAGCCAATCTAGCCAAAGTAAAGAAAATGAACTCGAAGGAAAAGCCTTTTAATGCACCAAAGTGCGACTTCTGGCATCGTTCAGATAGAAGAACTACAGGTACCTCGTTCTCATACTGAATCTCCAACATTGCCCTGGAGCTGCCGAGATCCTGCATCACAGACTCTGCCTGTTTTAGCAGCTCATCACGGTTTATCGTCCTCTGAAAATAATGAGGAGATGGAGGAATTTAATACACTAAACATCAGGTACAAAAACAACAATGTTACAGGTACCCTTGATTTAAAACAAAAACAGGTAAACAAACAGGATTAAATATTTCAAAAAAAAGACAACAAGCCACTACAAAGTCTGACTGATGACATCCACAGTGATAAAGTATCAGCGGGTTACAGGATACAAAGTCAGTAACTGGTGGATTCCTTTAAATGTTACATCTAACACTTCAATGTGGCAATACACTGCACCTTTTTCCTGTCCAGACGTGGTGCAACTCTGCTGTCCTGAGAATCTGACTGGTTGATCTCAGGGTTTGTGTCCAGTAAGCGTTGCATGGCTCTGTCGCGATCAAAGGCAGTTACATAGAATAACATCTGCCGGGTGTCAAATGGGAAGAAGAAAGGGCTGTAGAGATAGAAAGAACAACATGCGTGTTGTGAGAACAAAGCAAGTTTGTGTTATCAAGCCGTACCTAACAGGTGACAGGTCTGATACTAATTCCTCCTTTCAGTTGACATGAAATATTTACCATGTCTTTCCCAGCTCGATAAGCCAAGTGGGGATGTTCCCCGTCATGATGACCAGCGGGTCTTGTAGCTGACGGTTGGCTTTGGCTGTCAGCTTACTGTTAATGAACTCACTGGTAGCAATGATTTCCTTACACACAGCATTCTGCAAAACAAAACAACAAAATATGTTACTTTGTATGTTTTACTTATTTCATGAGGACAAGTAATTTAACACAAAACATGCCTCTGTGTACATTTACCACTAACTTTTTAAAGGTGTAAAAGTGAGATAACAAAGCGACATAAAACAGGAACAAACTGACAACACAGTCGCTCCCTGCTTCTCATAATTCTTACTTCATACAAGTAGAACCAGTATCTACTGATGGAGTGCAGGACCCTCAGCAGCAGGTTGACCTCTAAAGAGGGGTCGTCAAAGGTTATGGTCTCTGGTGGCTCCGAAGTGAGGTATGTCTCTAAGGGATTGATGACGCTGGGACACACACCATCTGGAAGTGATGGGAATCATCAGATGAAGTTTGACTGTACAGACTCAGACTTTATTCAGGCAGAAAAAAAAAGTGGCTGTGTGTTTTAAACACTGATCACATGCAGAGAACATTACTCTCTTAATCTGGTGACTCAAATAATTGCTTCTTGCTTTTGTAAACATCGAAACCAGGAATTCCCCCAGTAAAAATAACTTTGCTGAGCTCATAGTCTGACAATGTCAAACCTTACAATATAACAGTTAATACACAACTTTAATACTTTTGCCTAAATCTACACCGGGCCAGAACAGTGTCATTTTTAGTAATAGTAAGGCATTATCAAATCCATGTGTGAGAAATTCTTCACTATAAGACACTATATGACAGATTCTCACCATGCCACAGCTCATCCTGCTTCTTGGCGTTGCGAGGTGAGGTTTTGGTGGGAGCAGTCTGGGCTCTGCCCCTCTTTCCACCCACAGCATCTTTGCTGCCATCCTCGTCCTCTCTTACAGGCTTATACCTGTCAGGAAACAAGACGGGACATTTTGTCTCTGTGCGCTTTGATGAGCATGTACATCGACTTTTACACCTAAAACAAAGCCTCGTTTCCCCAATTTACCTTTATGACAATACTCAGGGTTGCTGAGCAATTGAAAGAGTAGCGTTGGAAAGTAACTCTGCATGGCCAGACACCACCAGGAGTACATGAGAGAAGGTTTTCATAAATTTCTAAACTAACCTTTAAAAAGGAATGGATGGTGCTTTACACATTTAAGAATAACCATTACTCTTTAGTTTCAAAGGTGACAGTTAAAAGTTAATTTAATTTTGAGGGAACCCCCTTAAAAAGGAAAAAAACCCTCCCCTCTGTATTCATAATGAACCAGTATAGATAAAGAACACGCATTCTTACCATATTGTGTGCGTTTTGGTCCAGATGCCGGCTCGCCCGAGTGGGTTTGCCTCGTCGTCTGTGGACTCTCTCTCTTCTTCTGCTTGAAGACTGTACTGCCGCACCGCCTGGTATACTGTCATGTTGTATGGCAGCAAGTGGTCACCGATGTAGAACTGTAGTCTATGACGCACGCTGCCAGAATTCAGGAACTGGGCCGCCTGGGGAACCAATGAATTACAAATTAGTAATATTAAAGTTAGATTAAGGCCAATACGTATATCCACACAGATTTGTTTGTGTACAGATTAAAAGCTGAGCTTCATTTGGCAAGAACAGCGTCACATACCAGTGACTCATCTATTTCATCATCTGAACCATCATCATCACTGTCCTCATCCTCTTCTCTGATTCGGCCGTACCCTGTAGAGACAAGACTTCAAGTTAGCAACCCAACTGCGTAAAACACTGTGAATAATGAACTCATTATAAGAACAGACAATAAAATCTGGTCGATGCTGAGAAAAACAAACAAACAAACAAAAAAAACAGGATTCTTGATAGAATTCAATCGGCAGTGTTTTCAGGGGGAAGCTGACAGGGTATCAGTATGAACTTTCACTTATGTCATACACTTGAACAAGCTGCTCATGGCTCCATCTGTAGTGACGGAGGAACTAGTCTACAACCTCTCCAAACACAACTGAACCGTCCCTCACCTCTGACGACGAGATATCTCTCAATGGCTTGCACCAGAGCAAGAGGGTCAATCTTCACAGGGCCGCCTTTCCACTGTTTAACATTAGTGCAATCTGGGTGTCTCTGCAGCTGACACTTGAGCTGATGCGTGTTGAAGAACTTTAGTGCCTGAGAGCCCCTGGAGAGACAGATTCATTGCATTCAGCAAATGTGTACCAAACAGTATAAACGATTAAATACAAAGTTATTCTGATTAAAACACAAACAACAAATCCACAGACCTGCTCCCATTGCCATTGCCACTGGGGAAGTCGTGCACTTTGACAGGGAACTGCTCCATTTGGCTCAGGCAACTGTTCATTTTGTGCACCAGTGCCAGGTAAGGCCCGTTCTCTGTTGGGTCCAGACGACCTACAGGCTCCATTCCTGGAACCTGCAAACCACATGGCAAAAGAGAAAAGGAGGTTAAAATGAACAGAGTAGAAGACACACAGCAAACATAACATAGGACTCCAAACTTCTCATGTGTATGTGCAGCATCCACTGCACACAGACTATAAATGCTCAAATACAAGATGTCTTCTCTCACCGGACAGCCAGCGAAGACATGCAGGAACCTCTTGAGCCGGATATCACGGCTAAGCAAGTCCCTGTCGTTGTTGGAGGTCAGGTAGACCAGGAGCTGCTTCACCAGCCCACTGTGCTGGATCTCAAAAGACGACACGTCGGATTCTGATACAATGCTGGAGATCTCCACCAGGCACTCCATACCTCCATCCACCTTGAAAACAGGAACACAACACATCAGGAAAACGTCTCATTACTAGTTGATAACATTTTTTTCCTGTAAATGTTATTGTCTAACTTATATTTACTTGATGAAGGTTTGTAAGCTACCAGTTCTATCATTTCAACTTTACTGACAACCTGTAAAATAACAGAACATGTTCCTTTTTATTTGTTGTTAGCTGGTGCTTGGTGATTAACTGTTCTTTACCTGCAGGTTGAGCTGCTCGGTGGCTGTGCAAAGTCTCTGGAGTACATTCAGTGCAGGGTTGCTGCCGTCCACATTTTCAGAGTTGAAGTAGCGCTCCACAAACTTACTTGCCTGTTCTTTGATCCAGGCCTTGATTTTGTCTCTACAAAAAGAGAAAAACAAGACATTTCATTGATTGCAGACGGTAGTCTGAGTTACCTGCTCATCCAGTGGCTGATCATACTGCTGTACACTCAACCACAAAACGTGTGTGATTTGGATAATCCCAAACTCTTTCAAGTGGAAAACCAACATATTAACAGTAATCGCTCATCATCATCATCATACCTGTTGTTTGAAATCGAGTCCTTGGGAGGTGCCCTTGCCAAGCCACTCCCCCCTGCTGTGCGTGAGGGCTCCGAGTTGGCATTGTTAGTCTGGGCACCGAGCTTGCCCCAGGTCTTGGGATTGAGACTGGCCAAGAACGACGATTTGGGTGACTGAGTACTGGTAGGGCTTTTAGCTGTTGAGAACCCGTAACATAGATTAGTATATAAATATAAAGCAGATTAAAAACATAATTAAGAGCCCACAATGCCATTTCTATTCATGACCGTTCAAATGTGCTTTAAGGAATCATCGATAAACTTGCCAGTCCTGAAAAGCAGCAGCACCTGCCGTCAATATTGTTGTTTCAAAACGATAGATCATTAAACAAAGAACAAAAATAAACAAGCAGATATGTTTTCTTCATGCAACAGTTTCACGGGTGGCTTTCTTAGCATCGATCCAAGCACTCATTGTTTATTCAGGTGTTAGCTGGCTGGCGAAACTGGACAGTATACATCTACATACAGTATCATAGTGCCATAAAACATTAAACGGTAATTTAGTAAAGGAAAAAAACTGGAGCAATAATCTTTTACTGTTACTTCTTGTAGATATTTTGGGGATAAAATGTGGCAAGAATCCTTTGAATGCAACAGACGGCTTTCAGAGTTCTACCTTGCCTGCTCACCAGTGGTGGTGAATGCTGTAAGACATCTCCATAATGGCATTTTCATAGATTCTGTTATTCTCAAAAAGAGAGGAGGAATAGTACTTCTCAGCATTTCTCAATATTTTTTTTTTTTGAGTGTGGACAAAACATTATTCAATGTAGAGTTCTTTTTCCCTCGTCTTTTAATGCACACATGACTGGTGGCAAGACCTTTAAACATAGCATTTAGAGTGACAGTAACAATATAACTTACCCTGATTGTCTACTTTATCATCATCCCTTGGGGGAGAGTATTTGGGCCTTCTGGGTCCTCTTTTAGGTAGCCGTTTCCTCTTTAGGACATCGCTTAACCGCCTGAGTGGAGAGACATTTATTAATACAATGATTTTGGATAAAGTACAAAAATATGTGAGACTGCTAAATATGGAGGGTTCGAAATAGATACATACATCAACAAACAATAAACACAGTTACATACATGAATTCCTAAACACAGTTATTTGCGTATTTGCATATTTTCCATAAATAGTTTCCCATAGAATTTCTAGAGCTAGCTGTCAGGCAAGGTAATTGGCTCCAGCTGCTTTTAGGTTGGAGGACATGAGTGCAATATGTGTTTATGAGCTCAGTTTCCAGTCTGAATGAATTCAAGCCCTGTGCTACAAGTTATTTAAAAAACCCTTATAATAACAGTTAAACCAAAGCCACACATGGCCACATACTCACCCTTGTGGGCTGAGGTCCAGTGAGTCGTCCATGCTGTGCTGGAAGCTGGGTGAGCCCAGGTCAGGAGTTGCATTATTAGCGGATGTGGTGGATGCAGTGCTGATGGTGGTAGTGCACAGACTGGCAGTACCACTGGGGCAAGCCTTCGGAGGACTTGTGACTAGAAAGCTCTCAGACTCTGCCAGGTTCTTAACCTGGTGCATTACACCTGGAGAAGAGAGGACACAGGACACAGACCTTAGACCTCGTGTTCAGTTAAGGCCAATTCATACGTGACCGCGAGGACCCGTGTGACGTAAATGTCGTCATTCGCCAATGTCCGTGAGGTTCCATGCAGCCCCTCTGCAGACGTCCGCGTGCAGTCCAAAACGTATGACTGCGCAGACTGTACGCATAGCAAGCATGTCAACTGTGCATATGCTAGGAAAGCAAACATTAAGTTACTTGTATGACCCCGGGTCTCTGAGTAGCAGGAGTAAAGAGAACAGGGATGCCCGTCTCACCTGCTGTATGTATGTACTGTATTCTTATTCTCATTTAGCTGCCGCTTTTCTTTTTTCGACTTTTTCTTGTTGTTCAGCAACATACAGAAACTCTTCATCTGCATTCAGACTGAAAACAGTCCTGTGTAAAACCAAGACTAGGTCAAAGTCTAAGTATATGGCTGGACCGTATATGGTCAACTGTGTACCGCTTTGTTACACACCAACTCCAACACTCAGCTGGCCGACCAATGGTGTAACTTCAGTCACTCACTCACGGACAACCATAGTTATAGGGCTGGCCTGTGGTCGGTCCAGCCAACAATACAAAGGGACTGTGTTGGTGTGGGCGTGTTGTTTAAAGTGCCGGTGGGGCAATGAAATACAATCCAGCAAGTCCAGATGTTGTAACAGATTATTGTATTTAAAAGGCTGATCAGAAAAAACGCTGCACGGCGGTTTGTAATACTCCCAGATTGGATTTTACAACTCTGGAAAGTTATTATGCTGCAATCCTGTTTACTACTGCTCACGTGTGGAACGCATTTGTGTCTGCGGACCCTCGGAAAAAGTATGAATGGAACCGGGTGCGCGTCCCTGTGCAAGTCCACAGCTGCCCGCAGACGCAGAACGTGGAAAATATGAAAAGGCCTTTAGGTTAGGTAAGAGTAACTTGGATCTGGCTGAAGATTGCAGATCGGTACGTCAAACGTTGGGTCTCCCTAAAGGGATTCTGTATTGGACATAAAATATAAAGGAACACTGCCAGCAACACATTTTATAGCCAAAGTTTACAAACTGTAAGAAACCATAAGCCTAATGGACTTGTCAGCTATATATAGTGGAGGAAATTTACCACTCTGTCTACTGCAGACGTGCCAACCCTGGAAGAATTTTTTGAACACCACTTGGGCGACCGACCTGCGTCAGATGCCAATCACTGCTGCTCGCACAATGAATTATTGTACATCATTTGCATACATGCAGCAGTCAAACAGACAAAAATTGACGGAAGCACTGATAAGAAAATTTTTGATTACAAAAATATCTGCAGATCCCAATACTGTTAGTTGGTCTTTTATGCATATGTTTGTCCATTTGTCTTTCACCTGCCTAAACATAGATTACCAAGGAACAATATTTCACTTAGACTACAAACTAATCTACCACTACTGCTGCATTTAGATAGTTTCTATTGTTTACACCTTCACAATAATCAAACTTTAAGCCAAATATATTAAATGAAATACATATCTTAGAGCTGGTTAATACAACTGTTCTCATTATCAGCTTAGAGTGACAAATTGTACCAGCGTGCTTTGATGTCAAAATGTGTACCTGCTACACAAAATGCATACAGGTTGGCAGGTCTGCTACTGTGGAAATCTAAATCTAATTTTTAAACATTCATCTTTAAAAATCACTGTACATCAACTACTATGGTGGGTTTTCAGTGGGATGATACACTACCTTCTCTTCTGAAATAGACACTAAAGACGTCAGGCAGCTTCTGCATGAGGATCTCAGCCATCTGCAGAGAACCCACTACAATCTTCAGGTCCTGGCTGGATAGCATGGAGGCAATGTGACTGTAGAAATACACATATAAAAATAGATACAAGTCAGTTTACTGCCAACTCAAAGAGTACACTTGGATTGCTTGTCAACAATCATTGCCTGGTGTTTGATTATATTATTAAATGTGTAGTATTTGAATATACATTAACTATTTTTCTCTCCTTTATGATAACCTTCTGATCCTTCTGTAATGTCAACACTAAAATTAGCCAAAAGCCTGGATGATGTGTTACCTGGACACAGCATGGTTCCTCAGCACATCCTTCAGCAGCTCTGCATCAGCAAAGTAGATGATCCTGAGGATGGCTCTAAGGCACTTGTGTCTAACAGCGGGGCCAGCGGATGAGCTGTACACCTCATACAAGACCCCAAAGAGAGTTTTAATAAAGCACTTTGCCAGCTCAGGGTCCTCCTTCATCAGCTGGGCTCGTGCATCTTCTCTGCGCACCTCCTGGTGACTCCCTGGAAATAGACAGTGAACAGTTTTTTTTTTTACCTCTTAAAAATCACACTGTACAGCTTAGCTATCACACAGTGGAGAAAACTGACTGACATCAACTTATTCAAGTGTGAGAAATGGGCGAAGCAGCAAAAATCTGCGTGTCTGACATGCACTGACTTGCACTCAGTACATGCATGGCAGATTTGTCGGATCAAAAAATTACAACAATACAGTTAAATATTGCCTTTTATATTTTTTATGCCACAGAACTGGGTCAATGTTGAAATCATAATTGTGTGAATCCAAGCTGATTACAGCTGCCATCCTTCACAGAGCAGCAAGCTAAAACACTGTTTTAAACACCATTTAAAACAACAGGCGGTGAGTGTCTGATGGCTTTTGTTGGATTATTCCTTTACAAGTTTGATAAGTGGATCAACCCACCAAGTGTTTCTGGCTTTTTTTTTATTTTAAGATAAAATACAAAACACTATCATCTTGACACAAATGTCTGTATTACCTGTGTTGGGGTTGGCAAGAGGATTAGGCTTCCTCTGGATCCCACGTGCTGTTCCTGTGTCTTCATTGATCTGCTGCATAGAGTTGAAGTCAATTGTATACACGCGGCCTAGAGTTGACAAGCTGATCTCATCTTCCCCATTCTGGTGGGCTGTCTGTAGCAAGACAATCACCAAATACACCCAAAATCAGCCTTGCATATAAGATTATCTGTGTATATTTATTTAGAGATGCCAACACACTGTAAATGGGCTGAATGCTGTCATGTAATTATCTTCAAGTGTAACAAAGGTCCAGAATTACTATTATAAATTCTTAAGTTTCACATTGGTTTTAACATTTAACAAACGGCACCAAAAATGAGAATACATCTCTCCATTATTGATTGTTTCATGGCAAATTTAGAGGTTTTAAAAAAATACAATACATGTGCGACATAGTAGCTTCTGATGCATTTATACCTCGATGATGCGGCTGTCAATGCGGTTGTAAGGATGCCACAGTCCCCGGTCATCCCTCCACTGCCAGATCGCTCCTTCTGTCGTCTGGGCGCTGCCCTTCTTCAGCATTACATCAACTGCAAAGATGCCCTCTCTGGGCAGGCAGGGCATCAGCTCACTGTAAGAAGAAGAGCGGTTTCAGAAAAATGCACAAGTCTGTTTAATCTCATTTTAGTTTACCAGCTGTTACGTGATATGACTGTGATTTTTCTTTAAACAACTTAACGCAAATGCTTCAGACATGAAATGATGTAATATGACCTTATAGGTGTTACTACAGAAAAGTAACGCTTGTTCTATGGATGAATTTGTTCAAATTCGGATAAAAAACAAAAGAAAATAAGCTTTATATGAAAATGACAAAGACTGTGTCTGTAATTTGAGGTCAGGGAGATGCAGGTGTAACATCTGTGGCACAGCTTTAAGCTCTACATCTGTGTATTTGATAAATTAGTTTTTGTAAATCATCAAATCAAGTATGAGAGGAGGATTTGAGAATATTCTGCAGGCAAGTCAGATATTATGTGTGATATTAACCAGCCGTGCAGATAGTAGTGGGTTTACCTGCTTATCTGCTGACATTTTGAGATACGTAGCTATCTGATGTTTCTGCTGCCGCCACCGAAATACAATGTAACTGAATAACTTCATTTGTGGCGCTCAAAGCATTGAAAAATGACAATTGAAAAACACAACAGCAACATTGCTTTCCACTGTGTCCAGATAATCCACAGAGTTTGCTGTCAACAGTTTTCATTGGGATTATTAGATTGGGAGAAAGAGAACTGTTTGTTAACAATACCCAGTCACAGAATATGATGGAGAGGCAACGACAAACCATGCACAGTGGCTTCTCTTACAGCTTAAGACAAGATGACTTCAAGTGCAGTAAAGTGCAGTTAATACAATTTTTCCCATATCACCCAGCATGATCTTACTCCATAGGACATCTGAATAGAGAACAAATGGATGTTACCATATGAGGGAAGTCAGTTCATAGAGCTCCTGGGGACTCCGGGGTACCAGTTCGATCTGCTCCTGGCAGCTGCCATTTGATGCACCACACAAGAGGAAACGCAGAGTTTCTGCTATGTCTGTTTAAGAAGAGATGACGCAAGACATTTCTGTTGTTAGCCGCCGAGTTGCATCTTCAACACATTATGTTCCAACGCTACCGCTAAAAGTGTGCTCAGACTGGATGCAAAGTAAATTTTTGAGGTGTGAGTTCTTGTGAACAGACAAAAATGGCCAAGTTAGCTCAAGATTTGTCTATACGAGGTGAGAAGTGAGAATGTTTTAAGATGAGCAAAAGACTGAAGATAATTTTACAAATTAAACTTTACATCAGTTGGCTGATTGTGGCAAATAAACAGAGAAACAAAAACACTCAAATTCACAAATAAAGTAAGGTGATAATTTGCTTCACCTGCTATTTGAACACAGCTTTAGTGTAGTGATAATTAGGGTATTAAGTTATATTTTCAAAAGACACAATGATCCAGAGTGTGTTAAAATTATATTACAATGATACTGGATGAATAACTGTTGGTAAGACTATTATCAGTCTTTAACTGAACACAAAAGTGAAACAACAGTGCGTCTTTACATTTTCCCTCAGACATTTTGTCCTGTAAATGATAAAAGGGGCAAGAAATAGGTGCGTGACAAGGGTGTGTGTGTGTGTGTGTGTGTGTGTGTGTGTGTGTGTGTGTGTGTGTGTGTGTGTGTGTGTGTAAGGGTCACTCACTCTGTTTCATAAGTTGGACTGCCAAGCAGGGGCAGTTGGAGCACATAAGGGAAAACATGCGCACAACCATGATGAACATCCCCGAGCTGAGTACAGGAGGGGTCACTACCAGCAGTTGCTGAATGTTGGTCAACAGGTCCCGTGATGCAACCTCCTGCAGCAGGTTCTGTTGATTTAAAACACACACACAAACATTAGCTGCGTGGCAAATGGAGGAGACAATACAGAGACGGCAAACACAAAAGCAGAAAACAGAGTGTCATGTCTAAAAAAAAACAAAACAAAAGAACAAGTTACAAACCTCCTCATGTTGAAAGTTGTCCACCAGTCTGGCGAAACAGAGACAAGTGCTTTCGACGGATTTTTTATCCTGCAAGGAGGTTGAATGAATATAGCTGTTAGTCTTTTCAACGTGTTACACTGAAGATGAGATACTGAATTTTTAAAGTGAACTCAAGAACATTCATTTTTGTATGAAAAAGCTGAAAAAAAGGGCAGAGTTGGTTTTGTTTTTCTCTGTAATTACATCCAGCAGCCACTACTGCTGTACAACTGTAGCAGTTATGTTGTTCTTGTCATAAACTGAACCACATAAAATCAAAACCTGACTCCTTTCTTTTTTTTTCTTTTTTTTAAGTGACCTCACTAAAGAAGGTGGTTCATGTCTCTAAAAAGCTGATGATTAAATTGATGGTGATAACTACAAAAACATATTTTTCTCAGTTAGGCCCTGCACCTTTTCAAAAGCTAATAAAAGATTGTTCTTTGATTTCTTACAAACAGACAAAACATGTGTTATTTTTAATTTTTCACAAATTTTGGTTGTAAAACTGATGAAAGTGATTTGACAGAAGGTCAACAGTTACCATAAGCCCCGGTTAGCAGGCAGCATTTATTACTCTTCATCATTTTATGCATTTTATAGACAGCTGTCACTAAAATAGCACATATCAATGAGAAGATCTATATTGTCTTATCATTTAGATTGTCACACAAAATATGCGTCAATTCATGCATCATTTTTAGAATACAATCAGAAAACACTAAACATCGACGGTGGTTTGAATGTTTTTTTTTTTAACAAACGTATCTGCATTTAAAACAGACAACACTCAGCTCTACCTAACAAGAGACCAGGCATGGCACAAGATGACACAAGCCAGCCACTTTCTGTTTGTCTTGATGCTACTCCCACTTCACTTAAATGCATTTAAGATGCTGGCCGTTTGAAAAATGGAAATCAGCATAAACATGTCCTTTTAACATTAAAGCTGGTCATTTAGTAGGCTAGTATGACTAATAGAGATGTTTTTCCTCACACAGGCCTCATTATTGATAATTTGATGAATAATAAAGAACCCTAAAGCCTTTTTTTTTTTTTTAAATTAACTTTTCTTATTGAATTCATATTGAATCCAATATGTTGCATATTAATTTTTTTTTTTTTTTAAAAACGGCGAAAAGAGGGAGCACCACCAAGTACCACTCCAGCCGATATCCAGCTGTGACGGCGTTGCATTTCATATTTCATAGTGTGCTGACATGAGGAAACAAGTACCTGATGTGTGAGTCTCTGAGTCAACAGTGGCAGAGAATCAGCAACAAAGTGGAACTCATCGGGAGTAATGCTCTGGCAGCAGTTGGCTGCAATGGCCAAGGCGTTCCTCTGAGCATTGATGCTAAAGAACTCTAGGTAGAGGAGGCAGTCAGCCAGCCCACCCTGTGAGGGATGAAATGACAACATTATTGTGGTGTATAGTTGCAGATAAACAAAGAGGACGGTTTACATGTTGCGACAAAAAGAGAAAGTGTTACACTTACAGCCTGCAAAATGGCTTTGCTGTGTCGCCTTGACAACATCTCCAAGGCAGTCAGGGCCTGCTCTGCTACGTCAATGAACTGGATCACCTGAAGCTGCACACAAGAAGGTGACACTGTGTATTAGCATATCAAAAGGCCACAATTACTATTAACAAGGGATTATAGGCAGAGAAACCCCTTTTACACAGCCTGTTCAAGGCGGGAATGTTGCGCCATTATTCTGCCTCGCTGTTGTTTATAAAAAGGTATAAACACGGAATGGGTGTCATTGTTGTCCCACCCTTTAAGCTGGCAGTGGAGGTAGTCACATTGACGGATTGACGTCTGTGTGAAAAAAAGAGACAACCGGCATGGCGGGACAACATACACTAGACATCATCGCTGTTGTGTTACACGTCACGCCTCTGATTCCAGAACGCCGACATGCTTTCTAAAACTCACACACGGGGGCGGCGTTATGCCGGCTTTGTTTGGTTCAGTGTAAAAAAGCAAAGCTAGCATATTGACGGGTCTTCTTTACAGCAATATTGTGGGACCTCTGTATGAAAGGGGCTATAGAGAGCAGTGGCTTACCTTCTCCAGGAAGACAGGAATAGCATCAACCACCACAGCAGAGGATCGAGGGAGTGCCTCCATCATATACGTGAGTGCACGAGAGGCGTGATTCATCTGTGTGCATAGATAAAAGCCATACAACAATGGCATTACAAAAAACAATGAATGTAAAAGAGAGAAAAAAAAAAAAACACATTTACAGCAATAAAACTTCACCATACTCACAATATCAAAGTTATGCTCCATTTGTAACAGTGTAATCTGTGAAAGAAATTGGAGAAATTATAAGGAAGCAGTAGTTATTTAATACTGCACATAGCAATGTGGAAGGTTATTTCCTCCAGCGCATTAACATGTCAGTGAGGCATATATATATATAAAAAACACAATACAGTCTTGTATAATGTCTGTGCAGCAGAGAGAGGTTCATGGTCGAACAGAGTAAGACTCACCAAAGCGGGCACCACACTCTTTACGGGGAATCCGCCAAGTGTTTCTTCATTGCCCATCACCAGCAGCTGGCACATCTCAATGGCAGCTTGGAGCTGCTGAGACTCATCACCTGTGGCCTGCAGGCCCTGCAGTAACTGTTGAGCCTTGGAGCCTGGAAATATGAGGGGTGGGGAGCACAGTTTTAACAGTCATTAAGAGTTTACAAGACAAGACAAATAGAGATGTAAGGGTAAGAAATTTGCACTCACTGGCTCCACTGCCAATGGTCCTGTGAAACAGCTGCGACATGCGGGGTCCAAGTGGCCCAAAAAGATGTGGAGGGAGACCCCTGGCCTCCAACAGAGCTACAGTGTAAAAAAACAGCCAAGTTTAGAAAAAAATCCAGGGACATGTGTAGATACATTTTTATGCCCTAGAATACAGAATACTCATATCTCAGAGGGGGGTTTATCATACCTTGAAGCCTTCCCATTTCAGAGTCATCAGACTCACTCTCTCCAGAGGTGGTCATGCCTACTGCTCCGGCAACTGAGCTTGAAGCTGGACACAAAAAACACAGCAAAATCCACAGTGATAAGTTAAACAATCATTAGAAACGCTCTTTAAAGTCAATGACCTAATATCTTTTAAAATCAAGCTTAAATATGACTCAATTTTTTGTTACTTGTCAGAAACCTAAAATCCTTGATCATTCAAAACAGTCCAAAACAAAGGCAAGTATTTTATTGCCAAACAGGAATTAAACAGGTGGTGGGGGTAAGTACCTGAAGCCCCTTGTGATGCCTCATCAGTGCGAGCGGCTGATGAGTTGGCCCCATCCTGGTTATTATCGGAGTCGGCCATTTTCTCCTGTCGGCGAGCGTCGGCTGCCCCGCGCTTGCCCAGGCCTGAGCCCCGCCGACTGTGACAATAGTAGCAGAGACAATATGAGCGACAGCAGAATAATTACAAGCTTGGTGCCTTCTGTGTTACCACTCCAAGTCAAAAGTATACACAGCAGTGATTCCCCTGGGTATTTTTTTTTTACATTCTGGAAATTATGTTCATGCAGGTCCTACGTGCTGTTTTAACAACTGCTCAGTAGCCACATGCTTTCAAAATTTTCGATGTTGACAGTTTCAAAACTTTGGACTTTGGATATTTGTGTGAGTCAGCTGTCCTGTAAACGTCAACATCTGGGTTTTTTACCCATTCTAATGGATACCGTACATGCAACTGATATGTTCAGTGAAGGATTCTACTTTAACAAATTTGATCTTGGCATCTGTTTCAATTCCAGGCTCTCAACAGGATTTTTGAGTATGAAGGCGGAAGTAAATGTAGTGACGGTCGACACAATAACATCATTGAGTTTTGTGAAATAGCTTCATCAACTGAGACAGTACAGTCCTTTATTGTCAGGTCCATCAGGATGATTTCCTTATCCCGTTTGGCCATTTTGCTTTGAAAACTAAACTATCGTCCTGTGATTACTGCTGGGTTGAAATTGCTTGTGTGTGACAGTATGATTGGGATCCGTTACTGCTCTGCCCAGTGAGGTTTTTGGATGAGCAGTAAAACATATTCAGAATTATAAAGAAGCTCCAGCTGCCTTAGACTTAGCTGCTCCTACTAGTACTATTAAATATCCCATGACCTGAATAACTAAAAGCATTCACCGGCAATACTGATAAAGATTGCATTACATTTTATTGGTCATAGTGGCCGTCACTTCATGCATTAACATTTCACATTCTTGGGATAAAATTAAATTTTTTTGAGAATTTTGGCAGGTTTGCATCAACTTTTTTTTTTTAGTCATGCTTTCACCATATCCTGACCTAAGGGCAGAAACACCAGTATGTTTAAATACTCAAATAAATGTACAGGCCTGCAAAAAAGTGGGATGAAAGGGGTGACAGTTCTGAGACTGTCAGCAGGGATGTGCTGATCTGGTAAGTAAATGTGATAAAACTGCTGCTTTTCTGGAGAGCTGACACGCCAAGACACTGCCAGTGTGTGGTGGGATATTAAATAGAAATGATAAGTCTACCCTCGCTGATATGCACGAAACATCTAACTTAAGACTCACAATTTTCATGTGCAGTACTTTTTACAATTTCTACAGTTTACACTACAGTCTTACACTAAGTCACTGTGATTTATACCTGGTGCTGGCACAGGAGCCCGTGGTCTTCTGGCGTGTGCTCCGCCGAAAGCTGGGGAGCTCTGCTGGAGGAGACTCGCTGCGCTTCTTAGTGGATTTTCTCAAACCTTAGATGAAAAAAAACAGTGACATAATATAAATACTTGTGGACAAAGCAACCAATGCTGGTATCAATTACTTTGGCTGGCTTCAATATATCATCAATAAAACAAATACAGTGTGACATTTGTGTTGATCTACAGGTCAGATGATGACAAACATTTATTACCTAGCTGTCATAACTATCCTTGGAATCCACAACAAGTTTCACAAAACAGCTGGTTTGAATTACTCAACACAACAGCATACTTCAAACTATCTTTTATTGCGGTACCACAACAGAAAATATCTATCAATATCACAATTATTGCTCAGAGGTGTATGACAAATCCTGGTTGATAAAGATGTGAGACCAAAGACTCATGATGAAAGGGTTATTTTTCAATAAAGGCTCCAGAAACTGAGTAGCTTTAGTGTTGTCTGGTTAGAGCCCTGTACCACTGACTGCATGGGTATTAATAGTAACCCAACCATGGCCCTATGACAGGACAACCTTCATGCTAGATCTGTGACTCATAATTCAGTAGTATAAAAATAAACATTTTAAATGTTAGGACCATAATTAATAAAAGATATAAGGACAATAAATTTCCATTTCGTACTTCATTTGACCTCACTTTAGTGTCACTCCGTTGAATTATAGCAGGTCAAACCGTTATCCCTCACATAAATTTCTGCGCAGGTTTCCCAAAGATTTCAAATAAAAGTTCAAATTATCTAAAGCAGCTCGACACAGTTACAAATCTCTTCCTATAGTTTAAGCTGCAGTAACATGATTCACTGTGATCAAAATGGCACTGCCCGATGGACAGCCTTACAGAATTACATGCAACGTAATTGTATATGCTTACTCACCATGCTGAAAGTGACACAACCTACGTGTGTTAAAAGGTATTAAAGAGAGATGAACACGTTGTGAGTGAAATGCAGTTCTTTCCTCTAAACAGAAGCAGCTTATGAGTCCTCCCCCTGTCCTCAAACATACCCCTGGTCAGCTGGTGGGCCAACAAGCCAAGCCAACTTAGGAGGGGTCTCTCCATTTGGGCAGTGGGCCCATGGCACAGAGCCCACCGCGGTTTCAATCCTTTCACCTCCCTAGAACAGCCTGACCCCACACTGACCTGGACAGCTACTACTCGCTTGAATGTGTTAATTATACACACCAGATTTCTACTGTAATATCTCTGTATATTTCACCTACTGTCTACCAATTACGTAAACATTTAAAAAAGGTACCTTGTGGAGGTTTTGATGACTAGAAGCACTATGGGAGGAGTATTTTTATGGATACGTCCCCATTTTGTTTGTCATGCACACACGTTCAAGGATGCAATACCCAGTTCCTGCCACCAATTTACACTATGGTGGTTGGTGGTGATGACGCACCAAGTACATGAAGCAATACACCAACAAAAGAACGAAAGAAGAAGACTGCAAGCTAGCAAACAAGAATGTAAACAATGAAGGATTTTAAACATCAACAACATTGGCTTTGCAACATGTTTGTCAGGCCTCAACGATACACACTATACTTTTTGGTGAGAAACAAATAATGTAAACAAGATAGTTGTTTGGTTATGAAAAATAGTAGAGAAATGCCATTTGTTAATTAACATATGGTAACATAAAATAAAAATTGCATCAAAACAGTATTGCTGTGACAGTTTTTCCAGAGAGCACTGACCAGTTTATTTTTCAATTTCTCAATAAAATTTCCTGCTCAATGCATATCCTGGTCATAGTTATTTGATAAATATTAAGGGATCTTTATCAAAATGTTCTGTGTTAATCAGACAATATATTGTTACAGGATTTTTTAAAACTTAAATATCAGCCTAACTGGTACCAAACTCACCCTTCAAACAAGGGCAGGTATCCAAAACTTTCTCACAATACCTTCCCTAATTCACACAGTCAATAAAAACCGAATGCAATGTTAACTCAACCTCCTAGCTATTAGCATAGTCCCAAACCACCAGAGTCCATTTTGAGAGAGAAATATGCTACCTCAATGCTACCTTGTGACAGCATAAAAAGACACAATCTGCACTTCCATAATATTACAACTCAAGTGTTCACAAATCCCAAGACCATATAAAAGCCAAAACAAGGGCTACTTTACTAAAGAGTCTTTATACGTTTGATTCTTAAATGTCTATCACACCTGTGAAATGATACATTTGCTCCACGCTGACAATTGAGTGACCAGCAGTATTTATGTATTGAACCATTCTCAAGTTTCAGGCTACTGGTGCTTAAGTCTGAAATCGGAGCCGTCCCCTCTGCTCAGTGCAGCCCGCAATCAACACATGCAAGCTAGATGTGCTAGTCCAGACGCAAACACACACTCACACACAGACACACTTTATTGTACATAGTGTGTCACCAATTGTATTCATATAAGATACATGTGTGTATCATTTAAGTTACACATATGCCTATATAAGACCTTTTTCCTCCACATATGTAGACAAACTATGCATAATAAATTTTATCTTAAGTCCAGTAATTATCTGTATGATTTACCTCGGTGTTGTTTGTGTCTCATTTAAGCGGCACCAAATACCAAATATATCTGCTCCCAGCGGTGAAGAGTGAGGTTTCGTAACTGATGCTGTGACGCTGCTTGGATCATAGGTCCTGTGACATTTAATCCCAGAGGTGTAACCTCCATCCAAGCACACGAGAATTATGTGCTGACCCTTTACAAGCTCGTCATAACCCTGTTTAACCCCTCAATCTTTTCACACAATTACAATCCCATTTAATAGCAATTACAATTCCCATCACTAAATGGGGGATACAGCATATCAAATCAAATAGGAAACACAAATATTTCTGATATCATACTAAATAGTACTGAAATTGTCTCTTTGCCAAAATTCAGTGAAATAAAGACCTTTTGGCTCTGAAGTGGATTAAAATGAATGTTTCTACTATGAAGAGAGAGGATGATTAAACAGTTAATGACTCACTTGCTAGTTTAGCTTGTAATCCTGATGGCCCAGGTTTGGAGGTCTCAGTTTTTGAGGATCCAGGCAGGGACAGTTTAGGTTTTGGCAGGTTGACTTTGGGGTTGAAGCGTGCTGCCCACTCAAACTTTGAAGAACTGGCGGTTTTGGCCTGCTCCTTGTCCCGGGTACTACGCCGTGGGGAGGGGCTTGAGGCTGAGCGAGATCGACGTGCCTTGGTCTGGTCTTTTCCCTGTTTGACTCTGGCGCCCTGCGTGGTGGCGCTATTGTTGCCTGTGGTTGAGGAGGAGGAAGAGGTGGAGGCAGAGGAGGAGGAGTCTGTCACGTTGCTACACCCAGCTTTGGCTGAGGCGGCCGATTTAGACGCCAGCTTGGTGGGTTTTGCAGTTCTGCCCTCGGTACGATTGGGGAGGGACCCAGCGGTGCTACTTAGACCGGGGAGAGAGTCCGCTTTCTTCCGTTTCTGGACTGGTGAGGCCCCAGCGGCCCCGCTCTTCTTGCTCTGGCCTCGACCTGACGATGCAGGTGGTTCTGAAGCAAGTGATCTCTTCTTGGACTTAGCTGGGCCTTTCTTGGTCTCTGAGGTATTGTCTCTGGGTGGTGGGAGCGATTTGGGCTTCTTGGCAGGGGTCGGTCCAAGGGTGCTAATTTGGTCAGGAGCTTCACTTCTTTTCAGCCCTCGGGTGCCCTCACTTTTTGACTGGTGGCCTGGTCGCTCTTGTTCAGATGTCCCTGCAGCCTCTGGGTCGTCTTGCAACACAAGTGAAGCCACGGACAGAGTAAGACCGCTTCTGCCAGGGAGCAAGAGAGACAACAAAACACCATCTAAGAATATTCCTCCAACCGTGAAAAGTGATTAATTACAGTGCCACATTCATTGTACTCATTCAGATTTAAAACAAAACCCAAAGATGTACAATATGTATGACGTTATTGGATAAAGTACAAACCCTACGACACACACGCACACACAATGAAGTACCAAATAGAGAGGAGGGGTACCTTCTTGAGCTGTGCCCTCTGGACTGGCCAGTGGCTGAGCTGGGTGTGGCTTTGGAAGCCTTAGAATTAGGTCTTCTACTTTCAGGTGGGGAATTTGCTTTATGTTTTACCTGCTCTGACTGCAACCTGTAAGGTTGGAAATTAAAGAGCAAGTAACAGTGTGGGTTTTTTGTAATTAAGCCACAAAAGAAAGATTTAATCAATCCCCAAATCATTTTGGCTGACTTCCTCTGCATATCCTGTGATCATTAACACCTCTGGAGTAGCATGAATAACAGCTAAAACTGAGTTAATCACCATTTGGCTATGATTAAAGCACTAGTACACACCCACCCATGAACTGAGTACAAACACCCCTCTACTGATTTTATAGAATTCATTTGTTGCTCCCTGATAAAAAATACAACAAATGTTCCCCACAAACTATGATTGCTGCCTCTTACTTAATTCACTGGATTGAGATTTTGAATAAAACTGAACGGCAAGTGTGAAGGTAGACTCACCTTCCCGCGACTGTATGGTCTTGTGGCTGGGCCGCAGCAGTGTTCCTCTGTGAACGGCGCAGTGACCCCCCTGGATTGGAATTAGGCCGGTTGGACATTGGCACCTCTCTCCTGAAGGGACATACCCTTTCTAGACACTACCATTCACTGCAATCAAAGAAAGAAACCATATAAGAATACTCTACTACAACCAGTGGGTTGATTTAAAACAAGTTGCTCCGCTGTAGGTGCTGCATGTGACAGTTGATAAAGCTTTTGCACCATTAAGCTCAAGCTCACCACTCTTGTGCATTTGAAATGATCAAAGGCATGACTGTCTCGTCTCATCAATTTGACAGCCAAACTACCATTCATGTAGGGGCAGAAACACCCAATCAAAACAGTGAGTTGAGACTGAAATGAGAAACTACATAAATATATATGTGACTGTGTGTGTGAAATAAGAAATATAAACTATATATGTACAGTAGATTTCCATGATAAAAAAGATTTCATGGTGTCAGTAAAAGTATTCTTCTTTTTACAAAAAAGCAAGATCCACACAGCTCAATTTATGTGCAAGTTTACAGATATATTATATTTACACATACATACATAAACATACTAATATGAACCACTTGCAATAGGTTCCACTAAATTACCTTAAAAATGAACTATTAGTGAGTGTATGAAATGATAACATTATGGTTTTTAGAGACAACACTGCATACAAAAGTTCAAAACAATTTTGTCACCATGTATCATGATGTCATGTACAGATTGGCCTATACTGTAAATGCTATAATTTATTTATACTTTACTTTTAACCCCCATCATGAATGGTAAACTGGCATTCATTCATCCAATAACAACAATAATAGTAATGTTCATCATTAGAATATCGGTTTACATTAAAATAAGGACCCAAGATTCATTTGAGTAAAAATGATTAAGATCACAGACAAATCAAACAACCATGGGAAAGACTGCAAGTCAAACAAACTATACAAAACAGGAATTACCTTTAAAAGTAGTTGATACTCTTTAAAATGACTTTAACATTCCTAGATACCCAACCAACAGAACTTGTTATTATATCGAGTAATCCTTTTAGTCAGCATGTGAAAGAAAATGTCTTTTACATATTAAAAGTAGTATCAGTTATGGATTTCCCACGGGTCAATGACATGAAGGCACTGATAACAGGACAGGTGATGAGTGATTGATATGTTTTGAACACACATACACACTGTATGATGATTTTATCAATTGGTACACAAAGACTACTGAACCACAACTTAAATACATTTTGCCATCTAGAAAAGAGATTATTAAATTTACTCATTTATTAAAGGTTTAAATCATGATATGATTGATCATATAAATACGCCATACTTGGCAAGCTCACAGGGCCATTTTAGGCCTGCACTGACAGTGCATCCTAGTCTTTGTTTATTCGTCCATTCTGACAACTGGTCCCCCACACTCGCCCATAATGTGATTAGTTAAGCACATCAAATGATCGGCAGCTTGAAACACTCGCTGGCACTAAGTTTCTTCTAATACACCACTAAACAAGCACGGCTGTGTCCAATTTTTATACTCATGATTTACAGAGGCCTATATTTCTGACGTAGTTCTCTACCACCACCGACTAGCATGTTTAGCCACTCATATCCTAGCTAGTGCCATACATTTTGACAGTGGCTTAGTCACATCCCTACCTATACAAAAACTCCTGTAAAGCTTGTAACCACTGCTTTCTGAATATTATGCCGAGAAAACGCTAAAAAGGATAGTAATCACATACCAGAGACTCGTTCGTTAAAGTTACGTTGGCTAACGTAGCAGTGGTTAGATGGAAATGCGTAGTTGGCGTACCGGTGTGTCAACCTATTTAGCGTTAGCTCCCTAACTAAACGCACTGATAATTCCGAATAGCTACCTTGTTTGTGGTATGAAACGGCGAAATCTTCACTGAATGGCCAAGACGGGCCCTCTTATGGGTCAAGTTAACGATTACGTCCACCTGAGATTAGCTTCACATCGAAAATGGCAGCATCGACTGAACCGTCTTTCCGAAAGCGGTTTAATGTAATATAGCTCGCAGGCTACCATTAAACCAGCGGAAGCTAACTTGGTATTCTCCCTGCCGTGACACACTGGTCTGTGTCTGGCTGGCGATCAAGTTTAAAGTGAAAAAAATATATATAAATATATACATGTCTCGCAAGCGAGCTAGCTCACCTTCTACACTGTTTGATGGGGTGCTCAAATCAAAAATACATAACTGTCAAGTTGATGGGTAATCAGGCAGATCCTGGATCACTCTCTTAGCAACTGTCAACGCGAATATTGAGACGACATCTAACGTTAGCTGTGAGGATCACTTAATGTTTTCTAAGCTGACATAAGGCCAATGCCTGTCTCTCACTAAAAGCGCTGGTTAGCGTTGTGGCTAACGTTAGCCAGACAGAAACAAGTTGACTATTAACAAGCAACGTGTCAACATATCACACACTTCCTATTTAGAGCTGGGTAAATGGGACCAAAATAACGCCAAGCATTGTATTTATGTTAAGCATCCGAGCCAGAATGACAAGTATCTAGGCTAATTATTAGCAAGCTAATGCTAGCTAAGCGAGTGTTTCTTCCTATGACCGCTCACTCGCAAACAGTAAGCTGACAAAAAATAAACAACTGGCCGTTTGCTGGACAAGCTGGTGTTATTGGTTGGTATTAGTGAAGCTAGCTGTCCGACTGACAATAAATTACTGACCTTACGAATACAGAATAAACTGCTGCAGGGCAGTCACACAAGTTAGCTGAGCGTTGTCAAACCAAACAACAGCGTTATAGCTGTTACCAGCTAACCTTGGCATGCAAGCTAATTAATATTAGCGAGCCTTGTTGTCGCCAGCTTACGCTTTTGCCAGCTCGACAGGATGGTAATGGGATTTCTTTGACAAACTACTAGCTTCGTTACACCACACGAATATAGTCTTTTTTTGGAGTGGGGCACAATTTTGTTAAAAATTGTGTTACAATTGACTAGTTTGTCTAGCTAACAGCTACCTAGCACGTTAACGCTAGCTAGCAAAAAGAAATGGCCTCTTGATACATTTTTAGACACAAAAAAACAGGAAAGCAGAGACGGGATTCGAGATATTTTCGCAACACTGAATCATAATTCCCCCTATGTTATTCTATATTGAACCATCTCGAAGGTCCAAAAGACTGTTGGATGAGATGTCACTGAAAAATTGTACCTTTTGGTATAATGTTGTTACCTATTTGTTCCAGTGTTGTAGTTGTAACAGACAGTGCACCAGCTCCTCTTTTCTCTCTCTAACCCTGCTACTTTCACATCAGCTGAGGGGCCTACAACTGCAATATACATCCGCCTGATTCATCCGCTTAGGGACTACTTAACGGTACTTCTCATTTTAACGCTAAGCTTTCGGCATCTGCTTGTTTTTAGAAAATTAATGTCACTGCGAACACTGGGTATATTTCTCTGTAAACATATATATAAGCTAGCTGGTAAGGTCTTCAGACCAAAAGATGGAACTAACTTTTATTTGCGGGTATACAAACATCAGCGCAACACTGAAGTAACATTAGCTTGTCACAAATATGAAGTATCAGTCCGCTGGGTCGTGACCCCCTCCCCCTCCCCCCTTTAATACACGCACATAAAACACTTATCTATAAATTAATTTGATTTGCATTACCTTTTTGTCATCACATCACACCAGTGTAACATATTTAACATAACATATTATCCATGAAAAAAAACAGTCTTCTCTGCCGTTGAGTAGATATTGTTATTTCAGTTGCTTTTCAGTTGTCATGGTTACAGTTCTGCGTCCAAAAATGGCGTCCTTGCTCGAGGGGCAACTGTTTCAAATTAGTGGTCAGGGTCCACCTCCTCCAAAAGATTTTTTCCAACTTGTTATAACCAAAAATGAGGTAGAGTATTTTTTATTGCATTCTATTTATAAAGTAGAGCCAGAAAGAATAACTAAATGTTGATAAAGTCACTGTTTCAACTAAAAAAGTTAGTTAACCTTGCTGGGCTAATAATAGTGATATTTAACTACTTTGTTGGCTAATTTCAGGCACTTTGAGCTAAGATTTCTGTACCATCTAATACATTTTTTACATGTCAAGCTGAATGATGTGAGGTAAATAGTATGCTAAAGGAATACAGTATATGACGTAAAATAAAGTTGCAGTGTGTTAAAATCATTATGCCTCTGTGTATCCTCTAACTGGTAATTTGTTATTCAAGATATTATTATTATTATCATACATAAATAGTATTTTGGATCCACATGACCATCAGTAGTCAATGCATTGTAAAGTTTTCCTAGTATTAAGTCAAAATATCACTCTGTCCTACAATTCTTTGTTTTTGTCTAACTTGAGGTTATATTGAGATCATGGAAGATTTCTCTGCGACTTGA
Organism: Thunnus thynnus; assembly: GCF_963924715.1. Taxonomy (NCBI): domain Eukaryota; kingdom Metazoa; phylum Chordata; class Actinopteri; order Scombriformes; family Scombridae; genus Thunnus; species Thunnus thynnus. Next base: position 14,161,537 of record NC_089523.1, read on the forward strand.
ATGCCGGGGTGCTGCACCCAAGGAGCTGAAGACATCCCATCACGATTTCCTACATCAGAAAATGCCACAGCGTAAGGTTTCTTCACCACAATAGAAACCTATAACGATTATTTTCATTATTGATTAATCTGACAATTTACTTGATTAATAGATGTCTATAAAATGTCAAAAAAATTGAAAAATGCCTGACTTCTTCATATATCTTTTTTTGTTCATCCAACAGTCCTGAACCCAAAGATAATCAGTTTACTATCATGTATGACAAAGATAAGCATTAAATCATCACATATGAGAGGCTGAAACCAGCAAATACTTGGCATTTTTGATTTAAAAATGACTAAATAGTTGATTAATTTTCTGCCAATCGATTAATCGTTGCATCTCTAAACCTAATTACTGCCCAGTAGCCTTACGTTATGTTCATGATGCTGAAAATCTTAACAATTGTTCTTCTTAAGTCTGTTTGAGAAGTGGTGCAGTAATGTTTAGGCTATTTGCTTTAAAGTAAGTCTATCATTTGACAAAAAAAGCTTATTTGGGTTTTCAAGAAATTGATGTCCAGGCTGTACTTTCCCACATTTTATCTGCAGAACAAGTTGGTGCCATTTTTGGGCAGAGGATTCTCGAATATACAATATCTCTTTGTCAAGGAAAGTTTGATTACCTGGAGCGCTTACCTGACGACATGTTACTCAAAATCCTGTCCTACCTGCAGCTGAAAGATATAACACAGCTGGCACAGACCTCACATAGATTCAGAAAGGTGAGAAACTCGAGTACAGTGCTGTTTATATTAACCTAACACAGTCACATCCAGTAAAACTGTATTTGTTTAAAGAATGATATTCCTCAACAGTCAGGTGATGCAAAAAGAGTTTGTTAGTTTCTATTTTGCACTGTCTACGGCATATGTGTAGTACATTTGTGTACACTGACATCCAGACCTCCATTTTGTTTTGTTTTGTTGTGCTGTGCTCTGATTGGACGGTACCAGCTCTGCAATTCTGAGAAGTTTTGGGAGCAGATTGTGAGGAATCGCTGTCCTGAGTTCACCAGTGACATGGATGGCATAGCCAATGCTATGGGCTGGAGGAGGATCTATTTTACCTTCTTCCACACCAGCGGCAGGAAGGAACAGCAGTGAAGCAACCAAACAGTTTAATTACTGTTCTGATACAATTGAAATATAAATGTGTTGACAGTCAGATAGTCAGTATTAATTTTGCCCTTTGTGAAACAATAGGCAGTATTTTAAGTGATGTTTTGTGAGTGTTCAAGTTTCAGATTTAGTGTTAAAATACCAAATTATCTTTAAAACAGATCAGTATTATCCTATTACTTTGACATGTAATGTCACTAATATTCAATACATAGAAACAATTTCCTGCAAATTAAATATGTTGCAAAGAGTGTACATTGTGATCATCACTGTCACATTAACAAATTATATTTATATTATTTAGTGTCCCATATGGTTCCTTCAATCATAAACTCTTAAAGCATACATTTGGAGAACCTATGACAAAAAAAATATTAAACACTTCTACAACTGGAGTGTTGCTGACATCATATCAAGGTCAATGGTCATTTTCACCATATACTTCCTGTTTACATTTGCCAGTGAATTGTTCTTGCGCCCTCTGCTGAAGACCCTCGACGCTCAGCGCTGCCTCAGCCCTACAGCCAGCCCAGTTACTGTGACAATCTGTGCTTTGTTCGCTTTTGCAGCCAGCAGAGGGAGCAACATGGCAATGAAAACTAGAGTCAGATGATGGGAGGAGGAGGAGGATCAAGCAAATAAACCCTTGGGTAACGTGTGCAAAACAAGTGCTGTAATTCTGGTTACCATGACCAGGCCTTAAGACCACAACACACTTATTCTGGAGTATTCTGATTGTACAAATACGTCTTTAAGGGCATCTGCCACACGGGTCTTACCTCACCTGAAACCTGTACAAGCAAGCTACAGTAACATAAGACAAAGGTATGCACTGTTTTTTCTGTTTCTAAAAAGGTACCTTAGTGGATCACAGACAACATATGGTACAATAAATGTAAACAAAAGCAGCTATATACCATAGTAATGTCCTTGTTTCTTTTATAGCTGCTGTCGCAAAAAGAACTGCAACACAGACACATAAAACATAAAGCATTCCATTGTCCTGTGTTAACAACAAGAAAAAGATGTTTTACAGCACATGTTAAAATGCCACCATTTTCCATAAGCAATAAGACTCCCCTTAAAATTAAATATTCTTCTGCTCAAAGGATAGCTGGGTGTTTGAGTGATCTGACATGACCGCATGCAGCCCTGACTGGTAGGTACTATTGCCTATTATTAGCCTCTGAACACTGGATACCGCCTTCTCAGCTGAGTCTGGTTGAGGAGGAAAAATATTCATTACGTAACAATAAAGGATCTGTCTCCCAGACCCACTTCCTGAATACCACAGCAGCAACTAGGCCTCAAACTGAGGCAGAGCGGAAGCCTCATCCATTTATTTGTTGGAGCAGTGTAGAGCAGTGCCGGTTGTTTTCTGCTTATCCCTTGCCTCCACACATTCACCACGCCACCCCTCCTTCTCAGCTCCTCTTTGTGGGTCAGTGATGCAGCGGGAGTGACGCAGCAGTGGCAGCAGCCTCCAGAAGGCAACTATACACAGCAATAAGAGGAACAGGGAACTTTTGCCAGAACTATAGTCCACAGACAGCTACCAGACAACTGTGAAGAGGGAAGATGGTAAAGGCCTAATCTAGGCCAAAAGGGAGAACGGGAGCCGGGTAGTCACTCTGCTTTCCTCCTCCAAACAAACACCAGAGAGACTTCCACAGCGGCAGAGACAGGCCCAGCAAGACCTTCCGCACAGACACATTTTGGTAGGCAACTCAAAGTATGAGTGCTTGTTATGGTAGCAACATAAAAGCTACTAGGGATGAGTGTCATTGTATGCTAAGAGTGTGAATGCTTTGAGAATGAGGATGAGGCCTACTCAGCCTTGTACTGCTGTTTTGCCTCCCTGCAGATCAGCGTCCCCACAGGCTGCAGCTGAGTATCAGACACACAGAGGCTTGTATACTTTGTCCTGTGGTTTTGGACTCATCCTAGCTGTGGTACTAAGTGTAGGTGACAAAGTGCTGCTTACATAATACTTGATAGGCTCCACTGAATAAAATAACAAATTCGCAATGGTATGAAGTGGTATACAGACTAATATCAACTTTCAGTCCGAGCGATGGATTTTACTTTCATTTGCAGTTTTGATTCCAATTTAGCTTCAGATCATTTTTGTATGTGAATTTTTTAAACTTAACAATTTCTCCATTCTTTAATCAATCTAAATATCAATTCCCAGTCCTTTAAAATATCCTTATAAATATAGTAATATGCCAATTATGAAAAAAGATTAATGACAGCCTAGGCAGTTAAATGGCACAATGGTTAAAATGGTTTTAATAACATTTAAGACTTAAAAAAGGATTAAAAAGCATTATTTTATTGATTTACCAGATGCATTTCAGCCTACAGCCATCCATCAGGTATACAGCACATACTGTACATATACATAAGAGATTTTTTTTTATGTTGGAAGACAAAACCTGCATTCACTTCATGTCGTCGGCACTGAAGTTACTGAGGAAGACTTGAGATGAGGAGACAAAAAAGCTAAAAAAAACAAACCAAACTGTTATTTTGCTTTAAAAAGGCACTGCTCTTCCTGACCTAAATACTTAAGTCACCGCAAAGTGCTGTACGATGCAGTTGAATGGTGGCTACAAGAACACCCCAAATAAGTCAAGGAAAGACCTCCGACTTCTCTCTTTCAATATAAGGCCAATATTTTTTGTCCAAAAGAAGTTAGGATCTTAAAAGTCATTTTCATTTCTTCTAATGTGTGTCTCTGCAGTGAATTTGAAAACTAGAGTTCCATGAAGTTGATATTTTTGACTGACAGGAGTCTTAGTAAATCAGTCAGCTGGTCAGTGGTTGCTGCACTTCAGCCAGGCTCCCCCCTTGTTCTCCACATTTAGCTGTTAGCACTTAGCTGTTCTGGCTCCAGTTATAGAAGGTATGCACTGAAGTCATAGAAGACACCACCACTGAGTGGCCAAACACACCAACAGGTGGCTGCTATGAATGGACAGAGCTGCAATACCAAGAGGAAAAATATCTTGAAAAGGTAAAGGCCATCAAAAGATCAAGAATGATCTGTATGATGTAAGGGACACTCAGTGGTGTGTGGGTGTTGATATTGAGGCTTCTGACACATATGTGTACGTATTTATATGTCACTCAACACCTTGTCACAAACAAAATATGAATGGATGTAGACACACAGTCCAATTTTACAGCAGGATTTCTCAGGCCTAATCAACTATGAGGACATCAAAGGATCTCCTTGCTGTCTGTGGGCAAGTTTGTAAAAATAGTTTCATTCAGAAAAACATGAGCTTGACACGTACCCTTAGAGAGTACCACTTCATGTTGCTTCTCATCTCTTTAACCTTTGTTAACCCTTAAGCTATCTCTGAATTTGTTTTTACAGTTGATTGTTCATGTAAATGCGTTACGGCAGGTGCTGAATGTTGAGTGTTTGCCACACCCAGCAACCAATAAATACAACACCAGAGTATCCTTCAAAAACAGGCGTGAAACCACAGATTTTGAATCCATTTTCTTTAAGTGGACTATGTTCCTCACATTTAAATATTGTGTCTAATGTTGGTGCAAGTGCTCCTCATTTCCATTTCTGAAACGGGATTTTATACCTTTCAATATGGGAATAATGGATATGCTGTATTTGATGCAATAAATGTGTGCAACATAACCTTCTTGGCATTTATTAATACATTGTTGATGTAATACTGCAATTACTGTAGTACAACATTATGATTTTCTTGTTCCAAATTGCTTAACCTAGTGGATGCTTTTACTGTTTCTTAAATGCAGCATTTACATGTATAAACCTTGAAAAAGGCTGAAACACTATGGAAAAATCAATAAAATAAAACTATAAAACTAATAAATATTTTCTCCCAAAATTGTGCCTCATTAAACTGCAAGTACTAAAGCGCTAAAGAGCACCTTTTGGGTACCTTTACTTTATAGTCTTTTTTTTGTTTGTTTATCCCGACTCTGTGGAAAAGTTTATATTATATCTCTGAGAGGAATTTTGGCTGTTGCACGTAAAAATTTTGTGTGCAGTTTTTAAAAGCCTTGAAGGCCCAATCCATCATCCTTATGTAAACAAAAAGGTAGCACCATCACCAAACCCCTCAACAAAGGATTGGAACCTGATCCACTCTCAAATGGATTGACAGTTATTTTAATACAGATAACAACTAAATCTAAGTTTTTAATGTTTTCTTTTGCTTTTACAAGTTTGTTTACATCAGTAATTTACACAGCAGCAAAGCAGGTCAATATCTATAAAACCTGTCACTTATGAACATGAATATACACTATCTATAACTTATGTAGTCAAAAAAAGGTCAGTAAAGAGTTATGATTAACTCCCTGACAAGCTGATACACCAGCTGCTATTTGGGCTAATGTTGTGGTCTTCAAGGAAGAAGGTCTTACTGTCAGCACCAAAAATAGAAGACTGAGCTTTTGTTTACTTGTGTTTTCATGAAACCACAATAACGTGTTTTACTCAACACAGAAAAGGGAAGGGGTCAATACAACAGCTTTGATTCTTGGTGATTATCGAGCGTAAGAGACGAAAGCACAAACGAATAGCACATTTCCTTCCTTCCGTGCGATGAGTGAGTGCATACATAATGATATGGCACCTGCTACTTTCTCATGTGAAATCAACAGGACATAAAATGAAACGGCTTTGAAACTAGTTCAAAGCAGGTCATGGCCAGCATGAGCTGAAGACCTACACAGTCATATGACCCTCCACTCAGTTGTGTAAATAAAAGAGCTGCTTCCGTCCTCAGAGGCTTGCGAGAGGCTCAGAGTGCCATGCCGGGTTCAGCTTCCTCCCCTCCCCCTCGTCTGCAGTGCTGACGCATCTGCTGCTTTTGCATCAATCAGCAGCCTCTATATAGGTATACCCAGAGTCCCCGCTGATAGCAGGAATCGCTTTTTCCCCTCAGCCTTGCATTCAGTTTGCATGCTGCAATACTGTGAAAAAGCATTGATGAATATCTGTCCTTTTATTGCTGTAATACACAACAGGACAGTAGTCACTGCTATCTCTCGTGTTCTGCATTACCTAACCACAGTGACTGCGTAAGCGCGGACGAAAGGGCTTTGCTGTAATATATTGCTGCACAGACTGAGACTGTGCACAAGCATGAAACAGATGGTGTGGCGTTATGCATTCAAGGTGCATCTTGTTTCTATGAGAGATCGTTTTGTTTCATGCAAAAGACGGGGTTTTTTTTGGTCAACATCGAGATGCATCGGGATCTGGCTGGTGTGGTTCTGGGGAGATTTAATACGGCATTTATGTACACAGAGCAGAGGACTCCTGCTACCAGCAATGCAGCTGAGCGTTTTCTCTGGCTGTTGCATGGAGTACAGAGCTGGTGCGTGATGTAGCACTCAGCATCTCTCCGCTCTCCCTTCAGCCCTCTGCCATGCTTAATAAAAGTTGCCGTTTCCTGCTCAGTGGCTCCAGAGCGAACGCTTCAATTGCCCAGCTAGCACAAAGGCAGAGCCACTCTCCAGTCTAGATACATGCTGTATAAACTGTGAGTCCTTCTTATAGCTGTAGCAGAGCAGAAGAGGTACAGCCAGAGGAGGGCAGGGCAGATCTAGCCCAGGACATGGGCTGCATGGATAGAGGCGAAGGACGTTGGAGCTGGATGTCATCTGCACACAGAGAGGGAGGGAGAGGAAGAAAGACGTCAGAAAAAGCTCTGCTTCTGTCAACACCACTGATCAGCGACCATCATAGAAGAAAAAACTACTTTCGCCTTGCTCTGATGAAACTGTTTCTCATGTATAGTAGTGCATATTGAGGGTTGTAGAAAAGGGATACTGCATGACACTGTTTCCTGTTCGCCTGCATCATTTTCTCTGATATTCTAAGGTATGTTTTGCATGGTTTCCCTCAATTTACAACCTGTTTTTTTTTGCGGAAGTACGCTTTGCAGAGATGCGTGAAGTGGCTTTTGCTTTGACATTTCGTTCTTTGTTTGACAAGACTGTCTGTATACTATACTGTCATTTCTTGGTTTGTGGTTTGGTATGAGGGGATTTTATTTACAGACTTAAAAGATTTCACATGAGCTTTCAAGGTAAAGTTAGGTTGGGTGTGGCAAAATCATAAGCACTGATGACAAATTCAAAATTTCCGCTCAGCATGTGGTGCCAATAAACCACAACAATTGGCAGAATTGTGAAATGATTGTGAGATGTCAAGATGAAACTGTTTCTATAAACAGCAGAAACACTGAAATTAGTACTAAAGCCATGGTACGTCACTTGCTGTTTTGAGATGAGAAAGTCCTTTGGGTAGCATCTCTGCTGCAGACAAAGACACTCAGACCACAACACATACACAAAGTTTATTCAAGACAAAGGCAAACCTCAATTGCTCTGTAAGCTGCTGTGTGTTGCAGGTTCTCAGAAAGGGCAGGATGTTTGTGGGAGAAAGGCGACCGAATAACTGGACAGCTAATACAGTCACTTGCCATCCAGCTGAATCCCAATAAATGCTGCGCCATAGCATGTTGCCATGACAACGGAGGCCTGTATGAGAAAGGAGGCAGGAGGCTGGTTGCATTTACAGCAATATAAGAGCCTTTACAGAACGGCGGCCATATTGTATTTGTCGCACACAACACAAAATCGGAAATGAATGAAAAAACAAATTAAATGATACAACTAAAAAATTACCTGAACCTCATTTCAGTAGACAAAAAATACAGTAATTTTATTACATTTAGAATACTGTTTTTAAAACCAGGTTACAGCTGATGTGTAATGTCCAGGATAAAGTTTTGCAAAACACGAAACAAAATTATATATGACATTGAACTGGCATTAATTTAATATGAGTTGACACTATATTTACAATATAATTTGCACAGTTCAATCAGGATATGGATCACGACAAACTAAGCCTCCTGTTTTCAACTGCACGCAAGAGAGAGAGATACTAAGTATATAAGCGTCGCCTCCAGAGAAGCAGTTGCCACGATCTCACGCTGATTTGCACAGTCACAGTATGACTAACACTGCAAACGTAAACAAAAGATGATAAAAATAACAATAATGTAAAGCAGGAACTTCTGTGTGAGCTTCAGCTGGATATTTAAATAACGTTGATTCTGGTGTGATGATTCATCACTTAGAAGAGCAGCAAGTGTGTTTTAGCAGGTGCAGTCAGCAGTCTGCGTGAGACGTGCCAAGTGTTTCAGTGCAGACTGACTCAGACATGAGTGGGCCACAGTATGAACGCCATGCTGTTTGATACATCCTCTTCCAAACTGACGATGAATGGAATGTAACTCGCTCTAAAAGTTACAGATTGCGGATCATTTCAGTTTACTGTAACAATCGAGATAATCCACAAATGCTGCTTCATCAATATAGAAAAACTATGCCAAGAAATCTGTTTTGCCTTTATAAACAATGCAGCCGTGTGTTCAAGTGAGCAACAGGAAGACGCGTATCCTTAATATATAGTATTACAATAATATTAGCAAATTAACTCCTTTGAAAAAGCAAAAGCATATCAATATTTCTACTTTTCACAGCAACGACTATTGTACGTATGTGCTACATTAAATTATCTCAATGTTCCTCTCTTGCTGCCACCCCTCTCATGAGGCGTTCATTAACGGTTTCCTGTAGTTAGTTGACAACAATATGTGAGACAAGTGAAAGGATGCTTCCACCGCCGACTAACAGAGACAACTGAAGCAGAGAGTATGCAACCACCAGTGCATAACTGTCTGCATGTTATTTTCATATTGACAAAAATAAGACTGTCATCATGAAAACTGTACAAACAGACCCAGTGCAGAGCTGTAGGTGGCACACTGAATGAATTACTGCCCAAACTGAATTATCAGTAGGAATAATGGAAAAAAAAGCTATGACAAATGAGTCATATCACATTTTAGCAGGTGCAGGACAAGACCTCCCTTGTATTTAGATTACTGCTGGGTTTTTTTTTTTAAAGATTAGAGTCTAACCAACCTGAACGTACTTAGGTTGTTTATGACACAAAATTGTATATATGGAAATGGCAGAAAATGGCGGCAAATATTTGGTCAAAAATCTTATATATATAAATTTATTATATCTATATCTATCTATATATATTTTTCATTAATATTATAAATTTAGTCTGACCTTTTGACTTAAATCTATTATTCAATATTTTTAAGAGGCAGCAAGGGACACCTTCCCCTGGGTCTTTTCTACTGCTACCTGTTGACCACTAAGCAGCTCCCTCGCAGCATGTTGACAGTTTTAATGTCCGTTCTGCTTTCCTTTTCACAAATTTCCTGACAGCTGGGATTTAAACCCATTCCTCAATGCAATCATAGCCCAACATCTTAGCACTGACAACTGATTAACAACTGTTATTGAAATATCAACAGAAAGGTATTTTCATTGCAATATTTCATCAGCGAGGTCTGTCTGAGATAAACTTTTAAATATGTCTAATTTAGCCTTTGTTTATATCCCACTGACATGTAACATCTCTTCTACATAATAAAACCAGATAAGACAGCTTCATCAAATTTATAGTACTACTACGGAAAGAAACAAGAATTGGAAAAGGGGAGAACAAAATACCAGAAATCACTTTAGAAAAAGAGGATAGTGGCACAAGCCTTCATACATTTCTCTTAAACTCTTTGACTTAAACTCAATACTACTTTATGTTTCAAACCTTATAAAGGTATTTGATGAAACACGACGGAGATCATGATCGCTTTTTTCTTACCAACCTACATCAGGTCTACATGACTCACCAGAACCGTTGCCACTGGAACTTATCTGTCAGGACATTACTGCCATCTAGTGTTCAAACACTAAAAGAGCCAAATTATTTTCAAATATGGAAAGTGCACCTTCTGTACCTTCTGAATTTCTATAACAATACTTTCACTTTTGTAAAACACTGATGTAATAAATTCTTCTATTTTTGTCTTTAGATGACTGTGGTGTCTCCCTGCACTCAGAACCTGATGGATAGTTCTCACCCTCACACCGTGCTAAGCAAGCTCAATGAGCAGCGCTCACAAGGCCTTTTCTGCGATGTAACCATTGTGGTGGAGGATGTTAAGTTTCGGGCTCACAAGAACATCCTGGCAGCCTGCAGCGGTTACTTCAGAAGTGCTCTGACAACTCCTGAGACATGGAGCTCCAGTCAAGTGCTGGAGCTGATGGACCTGAAGTCTGAGGTGTTCGCTAGTATCCTCAACTTTATCTACTGCTCGAAGGTGACATCACCTGCTGCAAAGGACACAGGGGGCCTAGTGGCAGCGGGAAAAAGACTTGGTATTCCTTTCTTGGAAAAGCTTGCAGAACAAGAGAAACTAGACTCAGGCATAACTCAAAACCTACCCGAATATGTTAATTCCACAGACTCCAGCGCAGCCCCAGTGCCTACAAAAACAAAGAAGGAAGCCCCCAGGCCCGAGGAGATAGACAGTGCCAGAGGGCCACGCATCACCAATGCCTTCTCCATCAATGAAGTGTGCCCTGGGAACAATCCTTTCACCCCTCTGGTTCAAACCAATGGTGAGAGGCAGTCACCAGATGTGGGGCAGCTCCCAGCAAGTTGCCCTACAACCTCCTGCCTCAACGGGAACAATGAGACCACCCAGGCCCTCTCAGAGCACTCATATGCAGTAAGCCAAGCCACTGAAGAAAAAGACAACAGTCAGTGGGACAACAAGAAAGTCTGTAAGCCAGCAATATCACAGCCAAAGCAACTCATGTACCGGAATGCAGGCCCGCTTAAAAAGCGCCACAGGCTGAGAGGCACTTTGTGTAGAAATATACTCCCAGCACCAGCTGAACCACACACAGATAAACCAAATACTGTCACCCCCATATTAGCTGATGGTGCAACGGCAGCACCTGTTGCAGTCATGACACCACCTCCACTTTTTTCAGAGGCAGAAACAGACAAGCGTATAGACACAGTGCTTCCAGTGGCAACTGACAATGTCCAAATGGACTTAGATCCACCAACTCTTTCTCCTCACACAGAGGACAGCATCTCAATCTATGGATGTGACCACTGTCCAGAGATATTCACAAATAAAGCTCTTCTCACCATTCACTCAGAGGTGCATAAAAAGCGCTTTGTTAGTCATTTGTTTTGCAAGTTTTGTCACAGAAAGTTCATACACCTCAAACGGCTGCGCAACCACGAGCAGATCTGTCCCAAGCCTGTGAGAGGCCCACCTAAACTAGATACCAGTGACATATCGGCCAGAGAGGTGGACCTCCATTCAGGTGACACACCGCACATGGAGAACATCATGACACAGCTTCCCTCTGCTGACCTCTCTGCCCCTTACAGTCCAGAGCCTCTTCAAATGGACCAATCAGAGCCTCCGCAGGAGGAGAAGACAATAAAGCCAGGTGGCAGTCAGAAGAGATACAACTGCAGTGTGTGTAAACGAGTGTATGTCACCCTATCCAGTCTGAAGCGGCACGAGAATGTACATTCCTGGCAGAGGGCCTATCCCTGTCATTATTGTAATAAAGTGTTTGCTTTGGCAGAGTACCGTACCAAGCATGAACTCTGGCACACGGGTGAACGCCGCTATCAGTGCATTTTCTGCCTGGAGACCTTCATGACATACTATATCTTAAAGAATCATCAGAAGTCTTTTCATGGCATTGATCCCACACTAGCTGTGAAGAAAAAATCGGCCAATGGTGGGCTGAAAGCCAGTGTTTATCCAATCAAACTTTACAGGCTCCTGCCTATGAAGTTTAGAAAGAGAAAATACAAGACATATAGCGAGACATATTCAGAGACTGGTGAAAGAGGCGATCAAGCTCCATCAGATAGCAACTCTCCTATCCCTCCATTTGAAAAAAATGGTATGATCAGCTACCCTGACACTGTTCCATTCCCTCTGACATTCATGGCAACGACAAAGACAGTGTCCCCTGTCATGCCTCGTATCAGCTTTGACAAACCATGTGACCAAGATACTGACCAAAGTTTGAACGCTGAATTGGAAAGCTGTCACCAGAGAGGCACAAGAAAAGAGGCTGAGCATAGAGGGTCACCCTTCAACTATAACAGTACCTTCTCTCTGCAACCTGACACAGATTCTCCTGCAGGAGGTCAGAAAGATGATCCTCTCGATCTGATTAGCTCACAGCACATCAGTCATAATGTGCCATTCTTAAACTCTTTGAACACTGTTAAAAAGCTAGGTGAGTTATCAGCTTCTGCAAAAAGAGTTGAGGATATGACCAAGGAGATACTCCAGTCAAGCACTGAGAAACTAGTACTTGATAAAAAGGTGGGGGCAAAGACGGAGACGTATTTTGCCAAACCTGCATGCCCTGGTCCATCAGCAGATGGTGACACAATGCCTCTCTGCCAGATAACAGTGAAAATAGGCAATGAAGCCATCATCCGCCGCAGAATCAAAGGATCCAAGCTCTTCCCAAGAAAGAAAAGGAGAGTCAGAGAACTGAGCGAAGTGGAAAGTCAACAGTCTCCAGTACGGGACAACTCGGAGAGCCCCAGGCTCCGCCTCAGACCAGAAGTTCCTGCCGCTACAGCCCCTGAGACATATGATGATCCCAATGACTGTGACACAGCTGATAAGCTCTGGCGTCCCTACTATTCTTACAAAGCTAAAAAGAAGACAAAGAAGCTGAGATTCAAGCACAGAAAAGCTCTGTTTCACCGTTATCCTGAAACATCTGTAGATAGAGCTGCTGACAGTGAGGCCCAACTTGACAGCTGGAGGACAGAAGAGAGTATCTCAGGTGGTAGTGGAGAGTTGAAGCGTAGTCTTAGCAGGAACTGTAGCCCGAGGGCCACCTACAACTGTGACATCTGTGACAGCTCTTTTATCACAGAGACTGGTTTGAGAGCACACATTATTGGTTCCCACCCATGTTTCTGCCGGACTTGTGGTAAACAAGGTCCCCCGGGTGAGGCACCTGCCGGCAGTGATTACATCTGCAACAGCTGTATGGAGAGCGGCTCCTGCTTTGATAATACACCCCGGAGCCCCAACCCAGAGAAGAAGTATCGCTGCTCCTTCTGTCCCCAGCGTTTTCTCTACCTTGCCACCAAGAGAAGCCATGAGAAAAAACACCAGGAGACAACGGAGGAGGGATACAATTATGACAACTTCATACCATGTTCTAAATACTCAGCACACCTGAGTGAAGATGATAAACAAGACTTTATCAAAACAGAGGAAACTGACAATCAAGAGAGTACTGACATGAAAGGTGAGAAGGTGGAAGGAGGACATTTTTCCTTGGATAAAATTAAACCTAAAATTGAGGATACAACTGACTTTATGTCTTTGACTCCATACCAGGAGATGTCATTTTCCAACATTAAAAGTCCATTATCGCCCTGCAGTGACCGACTGTTCTCTCTGACACCCTCAAAGATGAAACACAAAATGGCCAAAAAACGAATCAATGCAATGCATTCTATGCATCTCACTTCAAAAAAACAAGCCTGTGACAGAGACAGCGATAGCAACAAGGACAGTTTGTCGGGGTCAAGAACAAACAGTCACAATGATCGCGAGAAGTCCTGTAAACTGTCAAGGAGAAATGACTCTGACTCTAAAGGTACCCACATTTCTATACACAAGCCAGAGAAATGGGTGTGCAAAGAGGAGCCATTCTTTTAAAGCCCCCGGAGGACGGCAGCCAGCTGTAGGCAAAAGAGAAAATGAATGAAACTTGACTTTGAGCCACTGCTTTGATTTGTAAATGTAAGAGTTGTAATGTTGTCTTTGTAGCAGAGCTCAATAAAATGTTCCTACAGGACAACAAACACTGAACACGAGGATCTTATGTCGGTTAAAGCTGTAATATCTTCCCTCCTAAACTCAACTGACCGAGTGATTTTTCACCTTTGTAGAAGATATTTTTTGGATAATATAGGACCTTCTGACACAGACTGTACTTTTTTCCATTGTCTATGCATATAAGGCAGACTCAGTGACATGACTGTAACATCAAGAAAAGAAATAAATGTTACTTCAGAGTAGTAATTCATGATTTAAAATGATGTGTAATTTCAGAACAGGGGTGGCAACACCTTCACTTTTTAATATATGTATGAGGAAAACAATATGAGTCCTGCAACTGTCACATTTCTGAGTCTTCCGTTCAGTTAACTGGACATGGTGAGTTGCACTTTATAGTTAGACTATGCTAATCTGTTGGTTAAATACTTTGATAATTCAATTAAAATTCTAAGCATCATTGTTATAATTCTAATTTCTACCACATGGCACCATTGAGGTTACAGTTAATACTTTTGTGTGTTTAATATGTATAAAACCTGTCAAACTATTTAAATAAATATTGTTGATATTCTAAACAGTTGCATCCTGTCTTCCTTTAGCCATATCTTAGCCATATCTTTAGCTAAAGATATGGTATCAACCACTGACCACTGACCAACATAACATACAGGAACACTGATACTCTGATACTGACGCCAACAGTAAGATTTTAACAGTCATATTGGTTCAAAATCTGTTCCACAGCAAACAATTTCCTAAATATAAAGCCACATGGTGGTCATCTGCTCCTTCTGGTCCTTCAGGGACCAGCAGCCTTTCTGAGAAGTTCATTCATTCAATTCTCCGCACATATCTGAATCTAGAGTTTGGCCTCAAGATATGATCTCCAGATGTTCCTGACTTCCTTTCTACTTTCTAAGACTGGGTTTTGCAAAGTAACAGGTGGATCATACGTTTTGGTACATCTCAGCAGTCTGATTATGCCATGGAGGCAACATTTTCCCTGTATCTGTATCTGCCATTTAATAAGGGATGACTACCTATTAAAGCTGTGGCTGCAACAATTCGAGTCGTGTTATTTGTACTATTCCAGATAAAAGTGGAAACATTTCATTTTTACTTTTTCTGTGAGCCAGTTATAATCTTGAGATAAGTAAAGATTAGTTGCACTAAATGTAAAGTAAAATCTTCATATTGTAATAGTATAGTGCGAAACAAACATATGTTTGCATGCAATCACTTCAGTACACAAAAGGGCACATGCTATCTATGCTGTACAGTAGCTGCTAATGTGCTTTCATAAAATATGAGATACAAATGTAAAATAGAAAGTATGATGACCAGCCAGTTTTACATATTTTCATTGTTGTAACACACATGTTAAAGATAGGATTCCTGGTCACAAAATAAGATTTTCCTTACATGGACTGAATGACTATATTAAAAAACATGATTTGATAAAGATATAAAATATTACATAATTCATCCAGTTAATAGCCTGAATGTGACCAAACGTTGAAGGTAGACAGTAGAGAATTGTGTGACATTTGTGTGTACAGTTAAAAAGTCACTCCATCAGCTGTCACATGCCTCTGAGTTAACGGTAAGTGTAAATAAATAACACAGAAACACATCTAGATTAGATGTTCACAGTGTCTAGGTGTTGGGGACTAGTATGTGCTAGATTTTAGAAGATGTCATTGGTATTACATAGAAACTGGTTGTAAAAGTTAATAGTCACAGTACCTGACTGCGCCTCCAGGCTCCCTCTCACTATCAGTGATGAGGATCAGGCCTGTGTTTCCACTCAAACAAAGGCAACATCACCTTGAAAGACAGAAGACAACAAAGGATGTCAATCCTGAAATATTATATTTGGGAAACACTGTTCAAAATGACTAAAATTTAACTGATAATTTAAGCATTCATGTTCACCAGGAAAGCCTATTGTAAGTACCGTATCTTCCCATGCATAATAATACAAAAAATCTGAAACCCTGCTATGACACAATCATTATTTTATAATCATAATCTGTTCAATGAAAATGTCACTGATAAATGATACAAATGGGTATAATCTTGCTGCCAAATGCAAATATGTTGGAAATAACAACTACAATGAATGCTAACATCATTTTTGGTAGCACATCATGCTCTTTTAAACTTCTGTTTTTTTATATAGATTGAAATGCACTTTAAAAAGTGGATATTAGCCTGCTAACTTTTAAGAGTGCTAATAGACTAACTAGCTGTCATGTGATTGCAAAAATTAAACATTTTGTGTGCATTTGTTTCTAATTAATCCATGCGTTTTTAGAGCGCGGTGTGTTTTTGCAGTGTGGTTCAAAAGTGAAAACGTTTTAATCAATTCTTCGTGGTTTCAGCAATCTTAAAACTGTGTGCGCCAACAAACACGGACAGGTTGAAGCGCTGGTATTTAAGATTAGCTGGCTAAAATAGCTCCACAAGTTAAATTAGGTTCTCCGCCAAGTGTTGCCGCTGTTCCGTTCTGAGCAACCCAGCAGGGAGACATTAAAGCCCGTTTAAAACTCACACCGTCTCCAGACTGAAGTGCTAGCCAGGCAAAAGGGGCTCGACTTTTGAGGAAGCTTGATCCAAACGTTTTGAGGCACCAGTGTGTACAGAGCCTGACGTGACGCGGCAGTGGGGCTGTCTTTCCTCTACTCTGCCTGCATTCATAAACGGATATGATCAACCAGCGCTGAAAGCACCGGAGCAGCGACCACAGTCAGCTCGGACCATGGCGGAAGAGGACGACGCGGGGATTCGGATTTTACAGAGCCTGCGGGGGAAAATATGTAAGTTTTGACTAGCGAGCCGATGTTTTCCGTCTCTCACAGGAGGGGGGAGGTTGGAAGAAGAGGCGAGCGGCGACAGGGGAAGCCGGAGGGGCGCGGTGTGCTACCAACAGCCGACCGTGTGGAGGCAGAGACAGCCAGTTCATCTGGTCGGTCTGCTGGCTGTTGGTTAACGTCAACTTAGCTTAGCTTGCTAGCAGCAGCTACTAGCTGTGAGCTTTCATTCATGGAGCAGCGCTACTCGACCAACAACGAAGCTGTACGAGCAGACTGGGTGTTTTTAATTGTGTATTAGAAATGTTAACGTTTTTTAAAAAAATCGTGGGCGTTTTGTGTATACTTCAGCTTTCCTTGTAAGCTAAGTTAACGTTGGGTGGCAAAACAGGCTAGCAGTCCATCGTCACTAACCCATTCAGGCATCTGACAGTCAAGTAGTTAATTTCAGTGACAATGTGAAGTTATCACATAGGTTAACGCGTATAAAAATCGTCTCAGGTAGCAAAACAAGAGTTTATAACGCTTCCTACTCGAGTTATTTCAGTCAGACATACCCAGCGTTAAATATAAAGCAGTATCTATATCACTGCTGTCAATCATCGCACATAATATCACACTGGTATGTTGGCTGATGGGTGAGGAAGTGACCAACCTGATGATCTGACTTCAATATCATCACATAGCTGCACAGTTTCCCTTCAGGTCTCTGAATTATAGTCTCTGACCAGCATGTGGAGGCGGCCCTCAAGATATTTTTAAATACAATTAGCCAGTATCATCACTGATTAAAGGTCACTATTGGAATATGGTTGTCTCGTTGCATCTAATGGAAACACTGGCCTAAACTCAAATACTTTACAAGCCAGTTTCCTCATCCTCATTCACAGGCTGGGTTGTGTGCCAGTGTTTTGAATGTGTAATTGGTGTTTTTTTTTGACCAATTAATTTAAATTTAAGCTGTGTAAGGCTGCTTTTCTTTCAAACATTTCATCCAGAGATTCAAAACACTTCAGCAGTACCGGTTCCTGTAATGCGCATTTACTCAACCGATAACTGGATGTCCAAAAAGTTGCAGTTTTGTGTATTACACTGTTAAAACATATCCACTGGTCTACACCACTGTGGCAGTATCTTTCCTGTGATGGTATCACAAGTAATAGATTCTGGTTACGAATACATTTGCCATAGTGTTATTGCTTCATCTTCATCAAGATGGAAAAAAAGTAAAAGTTCTGTGTGTCAATCTTCAAGAGAAACCAGTTTAAAAATGTGCTTTTATTTTCAGTTTATATGAAAAGGGGGAAAAAGCACAAAACTTTGCACTGGGAACACATTTTATTAGTGTAAAGTGGCTGTTGACGTACTTTACACAAATTGATAAACAGATATCTTGACAAGCTAGAAGTGTTTGGCTCTGTATTTACTGTCAGGTGAATATAGGCTAAATAGTACGAAAGGCTCGTATGCATAGGCACACAATAGGAAAACAAATGTCAGTTTCACTACTATGAATTAATGAGAAAACGGTAAGCAGAACAAAATAGAGGAACTATAATGGCATGTAACTCACTTTGCAGTCTTGCGAAACTCCATTCTTCCTCGTTGACGCTTTGTCCTTTTTCCTTTAGCCTACATCAATGGAGGTGGCATTCTGTAAAGATGTATTCTTTTCTAATAAGCATGGCCAGTGTATTTTTATAGATGTATTCCCTTATTTGTCACATTATTACGATAGATTTGGGGAAAACCCAATAGGCGAAATATCTAAATAGTCAGCAGTTAAATCAGATATTGTTGAAGCATACTCTCTGACCTTTAGGTCATGGTTTTCACCGGGTGATGTGCTTCTGTTTTAGTGGAAATGTTATTGAAGAGAAGAGTTGGCTGTAGGTTTGGTAAGCCGTAGTGAACAGTATGTGTTTGTGTCTGTGCGCATATGTGCTTGTGCGCTCTACTCCCACCAGGTCATCCTGGTCCGAGCTTAGCGACAACTCGGCTGTTTTTACTGGTCATTCTTAAGATTAGCCATACACCATTATTAATAGCCTGTTAAATACCTGATCTCGGTGGTGGCTTTTCTTAATTAGGACTCCACCTGAGCTTAGGCTACCTGTTCAATGCTAAAGGACTAATTTAGACCACTGTGTGTCCCACTAATCCTCTGGTCCAAATCTGACTCGTTGTGAAGATATTGATAGTGCTGTATTTTGAGTGGCTGCTATTCAGCTGTACTGACCTTTTTTAATCTTTGAATCTCGCCTTTGTTTTGTGCATTATTCATGTATGTGTTGCATAAAAGCCTATGGCTGTAATCTGGGCCTGCCAGCGTGCGTTAATGTAAGTGTGCAAGTGATGTGTGTGTGTGACAAAGGTGTTTGTCATTTGTGAATCAGCGCTGTATCGTCACCATTGGTTATACTGAGGAAGTCAATGTTTCATGTTTTTAACCACATATGAGCCTCAAGTCTACTTGAGCTACATCCGCTCTGCAGCTTGCCCTGATAACCGACAACAGCCAGCGTCCCCATACAAATATGAGGATGTTGAATATAAAAACAAATTTTAAGTGTACCATGTATGATTGCAATCATGATATTAATTAAGATAAGCTTGTGTGGAGTCAGGCTCAGTAAAATTAACTTCAGTTTTATTTAAGGCCAAGTTTGTTTTGTTGGTTTGTTTGTTTTTTTTTTTTGTTTTTTTTTTTATCTCTTCTGAAGATGAACAGTAGAAACTTTGTAATCCAGACGCATTTTAAATGAGTTTCAGAGTTGCCAGATTCTACACTTCCACGAGTGTATTGCAATGAATTAGCTCTGTCAAGATTTTTCAAGATCTAAAACTTCAATGCCTGTGAAACTCTCAAAGGTCTAAAAAATGTGCTGAAATGTCATCTAGTTCACTTGATAGTCACATGTACCTTGTTTAATGTAAGATTAATATCTTTAGATTGTACTACTGCACGGTATGAATGAAGATTGTCTAAAAACTCTATATTTTCATTTAATTTGGGAAAGAAAGACCAGTGTCTTTTTGAGGCCAGTCAAGATGGTAACGATGCTCTTCTCTTGGCGTTGCAGGTGAAGCTAAAAACCTGGGTCCGGTCTCAGGTCCAAATCGACAAAGGGATCTCTGTACCTTTTCCACCATAAGTCTTGATCAGGAGGAGGTGTTCCGCACCAAGGTGTTTGACAAAAGTGTCAGGTAAGCAGATCACCCCTGTAACGTTTTATTTGTACATTTTAATGTAGATTCCAGTTTACAACCCCATCTTGTTACTGTCTTATTTCCAGTTAAGGCTCCAGTTTTAAAGCTCTTACGGTACAGTTTGGTGTCGGTGAGGTTAACATTACAGTAAAGGGTTAACTTACACTACATTACAACATTACAACATTACACTTAAATTACATTTATATTTATTCTTTGTCCTGTTGCTGAGCACGGACTAGTGGCTTTGTTCCAGTTTACAGTGTCTACATTTTGACACATTGTAAATGAATAGTGAAGTTTTAATCATTATTATTAAATAATAATAATGATTAATAAAATCGGTAGGATTTCGCATTAGGGATGTATTATTAAAAAATATGGCAGTTTGGGTGGGTTTATGGCTAATATAAAAAATAGCAGACATAGCCGAAAGTATTACTCGTAGTAATGAAGTGTAAACTTTTGGTAATCAATACTCAGGACAGCTCCATATCATCAATTAAAAAAGCGTGTAGTGTAGTAATTAAAAAAGTGTAATTGTGTAGTATGAATATATTCACTACACAGTAATAATTTATTTTCCTGGTCAGTTTAGTACTTCAGGAGAAGAAGAAGAAAAGTCTTCAGGGGAGGAGATTGCAGTTGTGAACGAGAGTTTTAGCGTCTGGATCTTTATCATGTAAAGTCATTGCACAATTCATCTATAGCAAGTAATGTTGACTACACAAGAAATCCAAACATCCCTCTGTTTATATGTGGGCTTAAGTTTCTGGTTCAGTGTCTTTTTGCATTATTTCCTCCTTGAAGTAAATCTTTCAACTTTGTAGTGAACTTTTTTTTACGATTGCTTTAATTTACTACTTCAATTTTTATTTGCTACTGTAGGAATAACTGTAGTAATATTTTGTGCTAAAACAATAAATTGTTTAATAAAATTGTTTTAGCTTGTGCTGCTTTTCTCTAAATACTGTATACATTATATACTGAAAGCCTTTGTAAGTTTGTTGGACCTTGGACAGTATTTTTGTCATTATTTCTGACTCATTGACAGAATATCTGATAGATTACTTGATTACTGTACTTTCTCATTCAAGGGAATGAGAAGGCGTGTCCAAACTTTTAACTGGTACTTTACCTGTGAATGTAACTGTATGTATCTGGTTGTTGAACTGCCATGATTACTGAAGTTAAAATCATGATATTATGGCCTAATATGCAACATCCCATTTCAGGAACCATGTTAATTGTCCCTATTTTTTCCAATATAGATGGTTGATTTATCAGCCACATATAACTTCCATAATATATTAGCCATGTATACAGTTTATATGTCAGAGTTTTGGCTACACACTTGATGAGTGCTTTTGAGCATAGCATTAAGTTCAGTGACTTTGATTTTCAACTGGTAACGTATTCTTCTGGATGTAAGACATAGCTCGCTCAAATGAAACCAAAAGAATTGCACAGCCTGAAGCCTTTTTTGGAGTATTACTATTGGCTGCTGTTATTCTTTGTACAATTTTCAGGGTGTTGTTTTCAGACTTGAAAAAAATCTACCTGTTGAGAACTCTGGTTGGGGACTTGTTGTAGCCCTATCGTGAGAGAATTGTCCGTTTTAAATGCAGTCACTTGATTACATCTTCGAAACTGTCGATACGTGACTCAGAGCTGAATGTGTGTGGGGTACCAATTGAGCTAGCAAACAAGTGACTCTGTCTGAAACGAGCTATTTTACCAATAGCTGCATGTTCACAAGCGGTTCACAGAAAGGTGTGGGAGATGGGCATCAGGAAACCTTTTAGGTTTCTATCTACATCATTGCACATCTCACTGTAAACATGGGCCTGCCTTCTCGAGGTGTTTCGCAACAGCTCTTTTTTTTCTCTCTCTCCTGATTTCGGTGCCATTCAAAAGGATTTTACAGTCTCTGAGGAAGTGTGTCCTCCCACGCTCTCCCCTGTCTTTCTCTGTGTCACTCTCAACTACCTTAGCCTCTGGTTAGCACATCTTAATAATCACTCAAATTTGGTGTTTTTTATGCAACGGTGCTTGACTCATGCCTATTGTATGGGTTCCTATTTCTAATGGTTTAAAGGCTGTATGGAAGCTCTAATTGCAGCTAATCCCCTGGATAAAGCAGGCATGTTCAAACAGTCGTGGTCAAGTGGTTCTACCTAGCTATTCTCACATTATTTAGAAGCTAGGATGACAACAGAAGGGAAGGTACGGTAGTATGGTGGGTGTATGTTCGAGAGTGTGCAGAATGGGGAGGTTACAAGTGCATAATTCCATGTGATGTTGAGTAGGATGCGTGGGTGTGTGCTGGATGTGTTGGCCAAACCTAGTGCGGTGTCAGGCAAGATATTTCACCATCCAGGATGCAAAATTGTAGAAGGAAGCATCGGTGCAGGGATTGAAGAGCTGTAGGACCAGATTCTCTTGGTACTAATAAAGAGTTTTTATACAGAATTGCATGGGACTGAGAAAGTGGAACCATGAAGTATAATTGATCGAGACACATGACCTATAAACTGAACTAATGTCTCTGATACTTCTTTAGATTATCTTATGTGCTCATTTGAGGATTCTTTTGCTTCTTTCCCCCTCGATTGAACAGACTTAACTGGTCTAAGGTGACTTGTAAGAAAAACCTGAACAACAAGGATTGCAGTTTTACTTGAACATATGAACAGTTAATCCAGCACAACTGTCTAAGTACCGTTCAGCCTGTTCGGGACAGGTGGTCCATCTGCAGCCAGCACGTACGTTGAGGTAGTGCTTAACCTACAATCAGCTATGTCACATCAAGCTGTCCAGCTCGTAGTCCTGGTCGCGAGGTAATTTTGTTGGCAGGAGTGAGAGGCACAGATGCTTGGGCTCTCTGTGTTTCTGCCAGCGCCTACAGGGCAGTCGGTCCTGCGCTCAACAGAAGAGATCTAAACCACTCTGCTGCAAGGCTACAGGTTGTACAGTGTTTAGCACATGCTGTTGAAACGGTAACACGTCACCATCATATCATTACAACACGATTCTCCTGAAAGTCAGTATATGATAACATTGAATTATGTCACAGCCCTATCTCTCAGCAGCATGCTGGGATAGGCTTCATTTTGGCTGCATTTATAGATTATTTTTATTATTTGATTAATCTGCAGACTATTTTCTCTATTAATCATTCTATTCAATGTCTGTAGATGAACCAGCTGTCCAAAATCCAAACATAATGAATTCAATATCAAACGAGACCAAGAATAGCCGCAGATTTTCACAAATGACATGAAATGTTTGGCATTTTATTACTTAAAAAATGACTCAAAGGATTAATCAGTTATCAAAATAGTTTCTGATTAATCTTCTGTTGATCAACGAATCGATTAATCAACCAATATTTGCAGCTCTAAATTGATGTTTAATGCTTCAGACCCTTTGCTCATTCTGTAAATCCAGATGTAATTGAAGACCTGCTGGTTGACAGTAGAACTGAATCGATGACTTGATTAGTCGATTAGCCTGTCAACAGAAAAACTGCAACTATTTTGATAATCGATTTATCTTTATGTCATTTTTCAAGCAAAATTGGCAAACATTCACTCGTTCTTGTCCTTCCATTGTGATGATTCGCTGCTGCTTTTTTCGGTTTTACGTCACTGTGAACTAAATACTTTTGGGTTTTGGACTGTTGGTTAGATAAAACAAGCAATTTGAAGATGTCGTCTTGGGCCCTAATCCAGAATGTAACACAGTTACAGATGAATCACAAACAAAAATAATTAACTGCAGCCCTAGTTAATAGTGTCCACCACAATTTTTCTTGGTAGATTATTTTTTTCTTGGTGCCTTTTTAAACATATGATCTTTCTCTTCTCCAAACGGTACTTCCCAGCACATTACAAAATCTAAATCTGCCCTTTCTAGGCATTTTTGGGGTTTTACTCAGTCCAGCTCCCACTTCAGAGATTCTTCTTTGTACACTGTACACTTGCATATTAAAGAAATGAAAAGAAATGTTCGGAGGAGAATGGATGAATGGCAAAGGTGGCAGATTTAAAGCTACAACGTAGCAACATAGCATAGCTACAACATTCCCCACCACAGTGATGAGTCATAAGGGCACCCTGTGTCTTCCACCTTCTGCTCAGACAGTTCATTTCCCAGTTAATTCACACAATCCTGTGTTTATGATACTTGGGCACATAAATGACAATAAATATTGTTCTGTTTAGGCTGTAGCACAACACCGATCTTTTCTTTTCCACATAATCTGATCTTGTATCAAATCATCTTTATCAGCTAACAACAGTATAACAGTAAAACTACAAAAGAACAGGTAGTGCATAAAGCGACAGGCAGCAATTGTTTGCCACATACATGATTGCATTACTCACATAACTTTATCATTTATTAACGGCAGCTGGTGTGAGTCACTGTCTCGGCCTATCCCAGCAATTTCAAAAACTATCAGTGCGGATGCTCACCTGCTGGGTACAGAAATACCACTACTATAGACCTGGTAGAGCAGCAGATGTGAATGTGGTCCAAATCCCAGTATCTGAAAGTGGTGCAGACAGTCTTTCCAAAAGTCAAGCACCAACTTGTGTGATGATTTTGGAAGGAGAAGAAATGTCAATTAAAAACTGCAAGTGTGTAGAAGATGCCAGATTTTTTTTTTTTTTTTTTTACATTTACATAAAAACACCTGATCCTAGTTCTTAAAACAGGTTCATTTGGATTGGAAACTGTTATGAACTACACCAAAACAAGTCTTTAAAGTCGACTAACACTAATGCAGCCCATGTCAAGAATCAACTGTCAAGTTTCACAAATCATTGATTAATCCTATGTGTCATGGGTCAAATAAGGTAACCTGGGTTATAGCCACTAATCTGGTTAGTTTATCACACATTACACCACCTACTACACACATTCTCATACACTTCTTTTTTTTCCCCCAAAGCCAAAATCTTGTTGTTTAAACCTCTGCCTTTTGTTTACAGCCCATTCTATGGAGAGGACTTCTACTTTGAGATCCCACGTACATTTCAGTGTTTATCCTTCTATGTTTACGCCAAGAGCGTTTTCCAAAGGGACTTACCAGTTGGTAAGTCACAATAAGCACACTTACACAAGTATATTTTCCTGTCTCAATAGATGAGTTGTTGCATGAGTTGTTTGTTTTGTCTTTTCAGGCAAGGTGTCGATCCGGAAGGATGACCTGTGTAAATACAGTGGAAAGGAGCACTGGTTTAGCCTTCATCCAGTCGATCCTAACTCTGAAGTTCAGGTAATTTCTAAGGAAGAGGTTTTTAGTGATGAGTCACAAACACATTTGCCACTCAAGTTACAGTGTATCCCATCCTGATTATAATGTAAAAACTTTGGGTTTGTCTTCCACATGCTTTGAAGTTGGCACTGAAGTTCTTGATAGTGACAACCATTCACCTTTGGCTCGGCATGCATGCTTTGATAACGTGCAGCACCCCAACATAACAAGCAGGAAATTCACTCGCATGTAGTCTAAAATTTGCATACAGATAAGATCATTTCCATGTCAAAGTAAGGTTTAATAGTCTCTGCGCAGGCTGTCATGTTTTTACAGTTTGAAATGCAGAGACAGGCTCAACTCTGTTCATCGATTGGTTGCTGCTGCTGCTGCTGTCGGCCCACACTCAAAAACTATCTGAGCAGTCCGGTTGCAGGAGAATGAAAGGCAATGTGCAAGACTCATGTTTGAAATGTTTTTGGCAGAGTCGTATGTCATGACATGAAGGAGGTCAAATAATTCTGTGAGACTTGTTGACTTTTAAACAAGAATCGTATATATCTACAGGATTACAGTGTAACAGTTTGCACATTGTAAACACTTTGTAGTATGCATTGTGAAAAATTGCAAACCTGTCAAAGATGGGATTTCAACAGCAGGGGGCTTTGAAGCTTAGTACAGTGGAAAATGCTAGTACTACAAATAATATTTTCATATTTGTTCATTGATGTTATTCTTATGAAAGTCACTATTTATGCTGCTTTTAGAATTTGCATTTGACCAGAACCAGTATAGGATTAAAATCTCAGTGTTTCAAAAGTCTTGCTAAAATTTATGAAGTATTTGTCACCACTTCACTTCTACCTTTTGTTGTTATGACTGCGTAGAAGATGGTTACTTTGACTTTGCATACTGGCTAAATCCAGATAGTCATTATTTTATAATACCAGTATGTCGACCTGCTCAAAGCCCAAGAGGAAATATTCTGGTGAAGTCAATACTCTGTGGGATTAACAACTTGATAACTGATGCCATTGAATTCCCTGAATGAGTTTGTAACTTTTTTTTAATTTTTATTTTTGTACATCAATTGCACTTCTAAACTAGATTGTTTGCAGCTGGCTTACTTTAGCCCGTAAGCTTGCTGTCGCAGCAGTGACTAATGATTATGATATTACACTGTAGCTATAGTCCTGATTTATGAGATGTTTGTGCTCCAATGTCTGCCTTATGTGTTGAAACTGTTGTTTTTTTTTGCTTTTCATGTTATTGATAACATTTTTCAGGTCTGCTGTTCTACTTTCTATTACATATAGGACATGATGTATGTGGGTTGTTTTGTTTCAACTGTATCAGTCTTTGATCAGATGAGTTTTGTGGTCTGCTTGTGTTGGGTGAAACTACAGCACACTACCACTTGTGTGCTGCTGTAGCTAACGTGTTGACTCTAGCTGCCATTAGCCCACGCCAGACTATTCTGGGTATCTGCTGCTACACTGATTCACTCACAAGTAGACACTTTCAACTGCAAAGTTACATCAGTGAGAGATGGAGGTGTTATTGCAATGCCTCTTGGTTTGTAGTCAAACAGCGGCTGTGCATGTAACGTACCCCTGTGAGCTGTGTTAGCCCATATCCTAGTGAACCTGTTTTGTTGATGAAGACACTTACAATGGTAGAAATCATATGAGACAAACAACAAACAGCGTTGTGACCACATTGACTCATTACTCCAAACAGAGGGGATAGGTAGTTGTAATACGAGTGTTTAATTTGCTGCTGATATTGACTCATTTGGTTAGCATTATACAGGCTTAAAGGCCTATCTTGCATCAGAAAGAACTACTCGCCATCTCAGCCAAGTGCTGAATTGCAGAGACAGAGTGCAAGTGTGTGGGCGTTTTGTTTAGCTCCCTCTCTCTCTTGCTAGCTCTCTCTCTCTGTCTCTCTCTCTCTCCCTCTCTCTCTCTCTCTCTCTCTCTCTCTCTCTCTCTTTCTCTCTGACACTTCCGAAGGCGAGACCGGCAGCCTTCACCACATCCGACCCCGTAAAGATCCTTTTGAATGATTACAAAATTCACAGCTGCTGTGGCTCTTGTCACACATGGTACCTCCATTAACCTAAAACAGCTCGAGTAAGAACAGAGAATAACAAGAAGCTATTTCAAATATGAAAGTGAGAGAAAAATGGATGACTCCTTTTTTTTTTTTTTTTTTTTTTTTTTTTTTTAAATGCAATGAAAGTATTTGTGCATGTCTGTAGTGAATTGAAAAATGGGGTTAGTGGTTAGTTAGGCTGAATAATACATCCTACACTTCTATCATATTTTACCTTTTTAAGCTAATTACTGACTTGGTGAACTTGGAGTAAAGAAAGATAAATCTGTGTTCATTCACTGTCACTGACTTGAAAGCACACCTCACCTTACTGTAACCTGGGACTTTATGAGAAACTTTTGACTCAGACCTGATGTAAAACAGATATCGTGACATGAGTCATTTCAAAGTTTTCATTTGTCGCTCTCCTCTCCTTGTATTTTAACAGGGCAAGGTTCACCTGGAGATGAAACTGAATGAAGTGATTACAGAGAATGGCTCAGTAGGTCAACACTTACTAGTCCGGTGAGTATCTAGATCCTCTTGTCGCTAGTCAAGTGACATCTGATCCAGTTGGTTGTTGTATAATTTTGACAAGTTTGAAGTGAAATTGAAATCATGGTAGAAATGAAAAGTTGAGAACCACATGAGTCCCTCCTCTGGCCTACGATCGAATCCTGCTTCCTCTCTGTTCTCCATTAGTTGTCTTAATTGTGTTCCTGTTCTTTAAATTCAACTTCTTGTTTATTTACAACAATTTAAAAGCTTGTGCTAAAGTACTTCACACAAGAGGATCGGGTATCGGGTATGCATCTTATTTGTAAACTAAACAAACAAAGAAAATACAGGTGCAAACCAACTACAAAACTAGATTTGCCTGCAATAATATAATGAAAAGGATGAAGGCACAATTAAAGGGACAGAACAAGACCGCGTTTAAACCCTTGTTTGGCCTTAACTATAGTATCAAACATATGGATATGACAGACAGTCAGGAACATAGAAATAAGTGGACAATCATTCTAAACAACGCAGGAAATGGACGATTAGCCAGACTTCAGAGATTGTTATTTTAGATGTGTGGTTTGAGACACTGGGGGCAGACACAACACCCCCACTGTCCTGAGAGGTTAGGGAGTCTTTGGCCGCACTATTCCCAAAACAAACAGAATCTGTATTTTAGCTTTTTGTCGCAGGCAACAACAGCAACTTTAGCTTATTGACAGAGGAAACCTTCCCCTTGTCTTCTGAGCAACGGTGACTGCAGTATAGCTGCAACAATTAGACAGAAAATTAGATTGACAAAAAGGTAATCAGCAACTATTTTAATAATCAATACATCTTCAGTTTAAGCCCTCAAGCAAAAAATTGAAATAGTTGCAGCTTTTCCAATGTGGGGATTTACTCCTTTTCCTTGTCTTACAGTGTAGTAGATTAAATATCGTTGGGTTTTGGGGCCATTGGTCAGACAAAAAGGCTATTTCAAGACATCAGAAACTGTTATAATCTTTAGTGGCAGCCCCAGACTGCAGCAAATCAAATTATTTTAAGCTGTATACATTTTTTTCAGCAATTTCAGACATTATTTTGAAACATTTGAAGTTAAAATAGTACCAGAAAAAACTGTCAGAAAAAAAGTATTTGTTTAAAATGCAATATTTGTGCTTTGACTAATATGGTGTAAGATCTCTTTTTTAAATAGATGTACAGAGGTAATCATTGATAAGATCCTATCAGTCACCGATCTTTGCACTTAGTGGGTTGTTTTAAGGTTTGCATGTGTCACAACATAACTTTATCTGTTACCTTTACCTCCTAACTGGACATTTGAGTTAGAAATGTTGTCACAAGTGAAAACTGTCACCAGATAATAACCAGCGATGATGGTCTGCTCAGAAAAAAACCGCTCATTGTTGGATTTGGTTAGCATATAAAGAACACGTACAAGTGTGCATGTGCGCACCTCCTGTTGTTGCACCCCCCATTCATACTTGGAGAGCAGGGTTATGCAGAGGAAGTGATGGCATCTGAGCAGGAAGCCTGCGCTTCACACACTTGCAAGCTCTGTGGTTTTCTGCTGCCGTCATTCACTGTGTCACTCAGATTGTTTGCTTAAACTGTCACCTGCTCTCTGTTCAGCTCTCCTCGTGCTGTATGCGCACAGATGATGAACATCAGCCCGCGCAGACAGGGCAGCAAAGTCAGAATCACAGGTGTCAAGCTTATAATTTGCACACTTTCTATGTCTGCATGCCATCCTGTTGCAGCATGATTACACCAGAGACGATAGGAGCAGAGCGAGGTGGGGCTGAGTAAGAAAATAGATGCAAAGGAGACTATAGGGAATAATGTCATGACACCCAGGAAGATTATACACAAACATCCTGACATTCTCTCTGCATGTCTTCTCCCTCTGGCCTCACTTAGCGAAGAGCTGAATTCATTCTTATTCCCCGGTGACTCCTGCTTAGCAGCCACATCCTGTTTAGGGTGCCTACAGTGTCTGTTTGTTGTCACCTGAAACACCTGTGAAAAAAGCAGTGGTCCCTGTGTGACACGAGCCACACATGAGGGCAAAGCAGTACTTCTAAATGGCGACTGTAACACTACTTTATCAATGCATAGTGTGTTTTTTTTATGTTGTTGACAATCTGATGACTTTACGCTCAAGCTTCTTCACCATTGTTAAAATAATAGTGTTGTATTGGAGTATATCCACGAGACTGTTTTGGGTTAAAAGTAATTAATGTATTATATAAGTAGTATTTCCTTCACACATAATCGTGTGTGTTTGTGTGAGAATATGTGCGAAAGATAAAAAAAATTATGATGCAATGGAATTTGATTCTTATCTTTTTTTATTGGCTATTACTTGACTTTTTGACTTAATTTGTTTTTAAACTTTGTTTAAGCCGATGTCTACGCTTGTCAGTCACGCAGATTTCTTGTTCTGTGGTGCTCAACCGTCGAAGAGAATAGAAAAATAAAAAGAGAGAGATTTCTGAGACATCTTTCAGAGTGCGGAAGCTTTTTTGACTTTTTATCTGTTGTGGCACATGCATTATACCAGAGGAAACAACTAAACACATTGTTTTTCTGATTAAATGTCTTCTTTTAAAAAAAGACACAAATGTTAAACATTGGTGGTTGTTTATCCCCATTGTAGCAACTCCAAAATTACCAAATAAAAATAAAAAGTTTGATAAAAGTTTCCTGTTTTAAGTAACCTCCTTTTTTTTCACTCGGTGCAGTTATAAACTAGAACATAGAGGGTTAAAAACAAATGCTTTTCCACTGTTTGTTTGTTCAAAATCTGTTGAACAAACAAGAAATTATCTACCATTTATGCTCTGAAGGAAGCTAATCTCTCCCGATGTTTAGGTCACCTCATAATTGTTTGAAATGCTGAAAATTATGTTGCAAGATGATCAGCTGCACAGTATCATGTAGAGTGGAAGATGATCTGTAAATGAAATATATTTTAGACTAGTAGTGCAACTGAGACACTATTGATGTAAATTAACACAGAAATTAAGCGTAATTTTTTCTAAAATCGTGGTAATTGTAGTATTAATTGACGTCCTTGTGTATTTCCTCATGACACCTGTAGGATAATCGAGTGCCAGGGACTGCCTTTGATCAGTGGGCAGAACTGTGACCCCTATGCCACCGTGTCACTCGTTGGACCTGCCAGGTAACTCTGAATGCCACACACAGACATATAATAAAAGGAGCACTCTGTTCTTAACAACACACATATACTGTATATGGTTATATTATTCTATGCATGTTAGTGCATGTTAGTGTGCAAGTACAGAAGCAGCTCGTTTGCTAGGTTGATTTGACAGTTTGATATTAATGATACTAAATGGAGACTGCTGCCAATTTAAATGAAGAGATGATTCATGTTTTGTAATTAATTTTTTTTTTTACACTAAACGATAAAGACAAAAAGGGGAAAACATTAATCATAACATCATAAAGTGAAATAAAGCTCAACTAAATATGTTTGGCCTAAAATATGTATGTAGTGAATGTTAACTACATCACAACATTGTGTTATTCTGTGTGGCTTCTATGTCAATCAGTCAAGTCTCAAATCAAGAGCCCAGTTGTGTAGCTTTTCTTTTTGTTTCGTTTTTATTGTGATTTAAATGAATTTACACTGTAGGTCTTTCTGACTGTAAATGTCAACTCACCTTTTACCACAAACTGGGACCTTTGTACAACTAGTAAGACTAGATCTGAGGAGCTTCTATTACATACTGCAGGGTCATGAGTTCACCAAAGTAACCAGGGACCAGACCATGTGGTGCAGTACATATGAAAACAATGTTAAATCAATTCTGAGACTTACTGGAGGGCAGCTAAAACTAGTTTGATGTTGATCCATTTTACACCAGCTGTAGTTGATGAAGGGAACTGTGGCTAAGACAGGAATATAATTAATTGCACTTTATTGACTTTATTTTATAGCTGCTCCTCAGTGCAGAATTTTTAAAAATCACCATAATCTTAGTGCTAAGAACAAAAAACTGAATTTCAAAAGCAATGGAAATCATAAACTATCATGTAAATAGTCGTTTAAGGAACCTTTTCATGAAAAGAGTTTCTGTAACTTATCTCCTAAGGTCCGACCAAAAGAAAACAAAAGTAAAGAAGAAAACCAGCAACCCTCAGTTTGAAGAGACCTTCTTCTTTGAGGTAAATCCTGTACCTACACATTTTGCTGTCTAACCACATGATAGGCTCGCAAAAACACTGTGTATGTGTAAGCAAGTCTAATTATAAACCAGAGAAGCCTTTAGGCAATTCGCTGGAAAGTGTTGGAGATGCCTGAACTGGTTGACATGTCCATCCCCAGGTCACGCGGTCCAGCAGCTACTCTAAAAAGTCTCATTTCCAAGTGGAGGAGGAGGACATTGAAAAACTAGAGATCAAGTAAGTTATTTTTTTTTCCTTCTCATTTGTGTGTTTCTGTGACTCTTTCTGTCTCTCTCTCTTTCTCTCTCTCCTTCTCTCGTTCCCCCTCTATAGTCTTGACAGAAGAAAAATTATTTCTTAACAACTTGAGGACAAAAAAGTGAATTTGGATCTGGTGTGTTCTGACTACTGATAGAGAGCCTTGGTTTCTGGTTAAGGATATGTGGGGCTCCCATCACAGTGGACTCATAGCTCACTGGGTAAGGCTAGACAGATTCAAAGGTAAACACTCATGCATGGTTTTGAGGTTTGGATTTGAGGTGATGTCATTGCACGGGTATTTTATTGGCTTTAATGCACCAAACAGGTAAGCACCATAGAGAAGTGATTTTTTTTTTTTTTTTTAAAAACCCCTGTTTGCCATTTATTGGAATTGGTTGGTTACGTGTTTGTGCTGAACACACACAGCAACAAAAACTTTGTGTTACCTGATGTACATGTAGTTTGATTGTATTTTAACGCCATATGTTCGTACATAAAATACATGGTCTCAGTTTGCATCTTCTACCTTTGCAGAGTTGATTTGTGGAACAGTGAGAATCTGGCTCAGGATGTGTTTCTGGGGGAGACGCGGGTGCCTGTCAAGATCCTGAGAAATGACCATATCCACAAGGCCTGGTAAGCACTAGACATAAGAAAATGACTTCACATTTTAAAGGATAATGAAGGTTTTATACTTTCCAGTTTCTCTACTGTGTCTGTGCCTCTCAGTTACAAGCCTGTTGGTTCGTAATGAAGACTTTTAAAAACAGGTCACAAATATGTACCATCTCTTCCATACAACTCATAATTCAGTCACCTCGGCCACACTCTTTTCATGCAGCCACATGCAGTCGGATCCTTTCACACGCAGACCTATTGTTTTGCCTTAAAGGCTTTCATGCACTGCATTGGCTGTAAATGAATAGGCCCATTTTAGATTTTCAGGAAAGATAATAGGAGACTAAGACCTTTTTTAGTTCAAATGGGGCTAGTCTGTTTCTTTGGTAGAAGTTATTGGACTGTGAAACATGAGGGACAATGACGAAAATAAGTCCAGGACTTCACTGTTCTTTCACTGAATGAATGCTCTGATGTGTTTCGTTTCTTTTATAAATGTATTAGATTGCTGGCAATAAACAAAACCAAGCCAGACACTGTCATTGTGACGACATGGCTCGGTCACCTTCCTCTTAACTAGATCAAATCTTTACACTTAGGAGGTGCTTTGTCTTTCTGTCCAGGATTTCTTTCCTGTATATCTGTCGGGAAAACTTGTACTTCTAAGATTTTCGAACCTTTTAGACGGTGATTTGAAAATCTTCCTAGATTTCTCAGTGTTCTGTGGTTTTTCCACTGAATGTGTGTGTGTGTGTGTGTGTGTCTCCCAGCTTTGCGTCAGTGTAGGTGATATGGGATTATGCCAGATAGCAATCTGTTAGTACATGAGGGCTGTGAGTCGAGTGCGTGGGTGGCTTTTTGCATGGTGGCAGTACCTCATGTCCTATGTTTATGCTGGAAATAGTCCATGCTGCACACATGAAAATCAAGCTTCATAAAATCAGAGCAGGTGATCTGTTGACTTCTTGACAGAAGCGACTTTGTGTGCCACGATTACAGATCAAGCAGCTTAAAGACAAACCTTCAGTGCGTAGCTGCAGCTTTAGAAACACTGCAGTTCAACTCTGTGCTTAATCAGTTTGTCTTTAGCTCCACCTGTTGGCTTTTGGGAGGACGTGCATGCAGCAGAAATATGAGCAATGTTCTCTTAACTGTCTCTTAACATATGCTTTAAATTGAAGTGGAAGTTACTCATTCCACCAGAATTGTTAAACGACTGGAAAAAATAAGGAGCAGATGGCAAAGACAGTTGTCTGATTTATATAGTATATACAGGAAGGCATTAGCTTTGTTTAGTAGCACTTAGAAACCCCCTTTACGAGATGTTTGAGCTGCTTTCAGAGCAACAGTTGCTACAGTTACAAATCCTCTTTAAAAGATGTTTTACTGTATCTTTAATAGTCAGATATTTGGACACAGCTGATCTTCTAGGTATGTACTGTTTGGTTTTGGCTTTTTTTGTAAAAATCAAGTCATTATGCCTGTCGATTAAAACATGTAAAACATTGCTCTGTATGAGCCTCAAATGCATTTTTTTTCTCCCAAAAGCACAATTGTTCCAGTCAGAAGACCGTGCATACAAGCCACTGTGTTTCCATAAAGTCTGTAGCTTACATATTGCTGTCTATACTGCAGTATTGCTCGTGTTCATTGCCTCTATAAGGTGATTTTTTTTATTTTGTTTGCACATCCTTTCCTGTATTCACACCAGGTTCAGGATATCTGCCTCCTTTTCAGTCCAATGAAGTTTAGCAAGCTTTAATTCTCTCCATTTTTTTCTTCAGCTGTCTTTTTAGCTGGTAATAGTTGGTACAGTTGGTTTCTGTTGTGCTGAGCAGCTGGTTTCAGGTCAGCAGGAGCGACTGTCCCATCAGTCTCTGTTTCTTTAAAGCAGCAGCACACTTAAAGTTATTTGTTCATTATGTTATCTGTGTGTAATTTGATATACAGTATGTTGTGGTGTTTATTGCTCTAGTTGTGATTAGTGTTGATAGTGGTGCAGACAGCAGTAGTCCAGGGTCTTGGTCTCCCAGAATCACCATTTCTTAGCAGTTTGGTTAATCATGGTTTTGCACTGCATTGTGTTTTTTTTTCCTCCCGTCACAGCTCACTAACAAAAAGTCTGTCTTCCTGTGGTCTTAAAGGTATCTCCTCCAACCTAAAGGCAACGGCAGCAAGTCCAAGTCTGATGACTTAGGATCGTTGCGTTTGAAGCTGACCTACATAGAAGACACGGTGCTGCCATCTGCCTGCTACACACCACTCTGCAACCTGCTGCTCAAATCCCCAGATGTGAAGGTTGGGCAATTGCTAGAATTACAGTAAAACCTAAGACAGACAGAAATTTTTAAAAAAAGAATTTAAAAAAAATCACAGACTTGCAGAATCTGTGCCAACGTGCACCGACGCCATTGAGCACAATACTCTATAGATAATAATGTTAATGTAGCTTTTCTTTGTGTGAATCTAACACACCTCAGTCATATTCTTATAGAGAGTTTTTAGATATTATCATGGAATTCATTAGTTACACATTGTGTTATTTCTCCATTACTTCCTTCTCTCCTACTCTCCTCAGTACAGTCAATCTGTGTTATTTCCCCTTTTCACTCACTCACCTTCCGCACTCTCTTTTTTATCGCCACCATCAGCCCATCTCGGCGTCAGCAGCACACATCTTGGGGGACATCTGCAGAGAGCGATATGAGGCTGTTCTGCCCATGGTTCGACTGCTGCTCCACCACAATCGTTTTGTGCCTTTTGTCTCTGCTGTGGCGGCGCTAGAGCTGGACAACACTCAGTGAGTAATCCCACATGCCTACACTACAGATACAGAGCGGTGTGTAGGTAGACGAGTAAAAGTCGTTGCCAAATTGTTACTTCTCATAGCCTTGAAGTTAAGTTCCTTTTTTCTTTGTGTTATTTTTGTAGTTCCTGCCATCATTCCCATTGGCTATGATAACATAACCAAAGTCAAATTTAAACCAGAAGGCAATTACAAGCATTTACAAAGGAAATTTGAATAACATACTTCAATTTTTGTCCCCTTCAAAACTGAGTTGTTCTTTGAATGTTGTCATCTAATCTAAACCAGAACTACTTTGTCAAGAAATGTTCAGTAATACAGGGAAAATCAAATTAGTGAAATACTGCTGTGTCCGTACAGGGAGGCTAACACTATATTCCGTGGCAACTCACTGGCAACGCGCTGCATTGATGACATGATGAAGATTGTGGGAAAGAACTACCTGGCTGTTACCCTGAAGCCTGTAATAGATGAGGTATGAGCAACAAGGAAACACATATTCACATTTCCAGTATAGATGCCAGAATTAACATGAATCACTGAGGTTAATATGGAAAACTCCACTTGAATAGCTGACTGTCTTTGCAAACAAGCAGATATATTTTGAATTTCCTCCCAATAGCTTGTATGAATAGTAATTGTAATGTTTTAAGCAATAGCAAATCAAGCACATCTTTTTATTATTATATGTGTGACTTTATATTATTTGTTACATGACCTTTTTAAAAACTAATTTGAGTTCTTTGACATGTCAAGGACAAAAAAGCAATGATCTCGTGTTGTCCTTCAGATAAACCTAAAATACACACAAACATTGATTTCACATTAACAGATTACGTCTGGCTCTAATTGTTTGCTTTCTTGTGTTTTTTAATCTGTTTATAGATTTGTGAATCCAACAAAACATGTGAGATTGACCCCATTAAACTAAAGGAAGGGGACAATGTGGAGGTCAACAAGGTAAATGCTTACAGACTCTGATGGGCTTTTTTACCTTTTCAAGACATTGGTTTGTTTTCCTCTGTATCATATGTGCATGTTTGCGTTCCCTCTATAGGAGAATCTTCAGGTTTATGTGCAGAAAGTCTTCTCCTCCATCACCCAGTCCAGTGCCAGCTGTCCCCCACTAATGTGTGATGTCTTCAGGTCACTGAGACACTTGGCCTGCAAACGCTTCCCAGGTACGTGCTTGAGCTTGTATAAGAGGCTACTGTGGCATCTTTGTAGTTACTTGGTCACAGGAATTGCTTGTCAGACATCTAAAAGAAACCAGCCTTGCAAAAGATATGTGCATATTTTAATATGAGAAGATCAGGGGCCTGTATCATGAAGCAAGATTATTAGGTTTGCTATCTTTGGGCTTTACTCAGGTTTTCCGGTATCATAAAGCTGACTCACTTTTAATTGGGATAAATCACCATGGTAACTTATGATGAACCGCTAACCTGCTCCGGAGCAGGTCAACTTCAGAGTATCGGATCTCAACCTGTCAACACCCCGACCACTGACCAATCAGATCACTGGAAGTAAAGAGTCATCATTCCTACAGTATCCCCACATGGACAAAAGTCCTGAGTTTACAATAAAGGAGCATAATGTTGATTTTAGCTGCAATTTAATTGTTTAAGTTAATTTTCTCCCCGGAGTGACAGCTGACAGTGTGGATGACTTTACACTCTGATTCCATTACTGCAGCTCAGAATAACATGAGACTCCTGTGTGATGGTGACTGGAAATAAACACGAAAGATCGTCTTTTATTAGAAAAATAACCCACACAAATGCAACATTTCAGTCAGATAGACCTCATTAGTCATTAACTACTTTTCCACTCTTTGCTTCGGTAACAGAAAAAGTCTGGCATTACATTGAAGTTTTCTTATGTGACATATTCAGAATGGTTTCTTCATCATCCAACTAAATAGCAAAAAAAATACTCACTCTATACTTAACTCATATATAATAATATCTACATGTATTTTAATCCTTATTAGCCTACTTTTAATATATGGAAAATATTTCTAGTGTTTCTACATTTTCTTATTCTGTTGTATGATTACAGGCTCGTTATATTTCACTTTGTTGAAAATGACTTTTTTCTGTCCCTAAAACATTATTTTTCCGCAGATACTTGGTATCACAGTTTCATCTCATATCATATGAAGTACTTCATTCATGGTTCTGATGATGTCATTCGTAATTAACAACCCCGTTTCACATAAACGTGCTCGTAGCTGTATAGGAGTTGACTGAACGAGTTGATAACCAGCTTCGTGATACTGGTTATCCAGGACGGCCAGTGTTAGGGACGGAGTGCATAGTAAACTCGGCAGTCACACATTTCTCTGTTCTCTATTTCTCTATTTTGTGTCTTCGGGTTATGCTAGCCCATTGTTGCTAACTTTGCAGCTAACCCCCTTTACTTTTCCAGCATTTGGGGAAACAACAGACGTGACTTTTTAGCATTTATTAACTGACACACTGTAGTCTGTACTGTACATTTACTGCCAGACTGACAACTTACTACTGACCTTTTCCTCTGCCCCGCTCGCATCCACCGTCACTTACCTGCCTAACTTAAAAATAAGTTAGAGATAATTAAATATGATCTTACAGTAGCTTATTTCTCACTTCTCCATTTGTTTACAAGCAAGACACAATCATAATAAAATGATGATAGTTTAAAAGTCATCAAGATTTTATTGATCGATATAGCTTGTTTAGTAAAGCCAGAATCCGTTCTTACATGTTCTTTCTCTCCACAGCTGACCCTCATGTTCAGTACTCAGCTGTCAGCAGCTTTGTGTTCCTGCGGTTCTTTGCTGTCGCCGTTCTTTCTCCACACTCCTTCCAACTGCGTTCCCATCATCCTGTAAGTACATGACAGTGGCACCACAGCTGACCGTTCAATGAATACAAACTGAATTCACATATTTCTTAAACAATGTTGTCATTTTACATTTTCTTTTGTTCTAGGATCCTGAGATTTCCCGCACACTCACACTCATCTCAAAAACCATCCAGACACTCGGCAGCTGGGGTAGTTTGTCAAAAAAACTGGTAAGATGAACGGTAGTTATGTAGCAATGAGAAGTTCTGACTTTAGCCTGTTAAAGCAAAGAAGGAAAGACGGGTGCATCACTCTTTCAGTTCAATCATGATTCCTTAATGAAGGCATTTGTGCGACATTAAGAAGACTTTATTCTGGCCTGAGAACACTGAACAGTGTTAGATGTACTGTAGTATATGTGCAACTGTCATAAAACATTGAGTGCCACTCTTTGTTAATCAAAAATACAATAAAATGCAGCCTTTTTTTAATCAGTCACATGTTGATTTAAAGTCTTTATTTTCTCTCCGTTCAGTCTAGTTTCAAAGAAACCTACATGTATGACTTCTTCAAATCATTCCAAGAAGATAAGTGTATTGAAAAAGTTAAACAGGTATTTTTTTTTTATTGTTCTCAAACATTTATAGAATGTTATTTGTTTTTTCTCATTTCTAATTGTTAGCTCTGGTATTCTTGTTTGTCTACTCTGTTTCCAGTTTCTTGATGAGATATCTTCTAACGTCTCCAAAGGGTCCAGCGGGTTGGAGGACGCTGTGGTTCTCAAGGAGGGGTGAGTGTTCATTATGAACCCTGCCAGAATCCGTAGGAAAGGAGATATAAGATTAAGAGTAATGTTTTTTTGTGTGGAGCTACGCTCGGGGCGGCCTTTGATACTCTCAGGACTCCTCCCATCACACTGAACTTCAACCCACACTCAGAACAAAAAATGAAACGCAACATCAGTGGAGTGTATTTAGCCAGAAATACCATTCTTCATAATAAAAGAGTGATGCAGGCATAGTGCTGCTGCTTTTCCATGCAACAGAAACAGCACAGTTAAAGTGATGCTGATTTTGGTGAGATGTTGGGAGTTTTCATATTTCCAAACTGTCGTAAGCTTCATTCACCTCTTCGTCAAATCAGCTCCTTGTGGCTGCTTCTTCTTTTGTCACTCTTCCCTACAAAATTGAAGCAATGTTTTAGGAAAATGTGCTTATCTGTATGTCGACCTTCTGCAATTATTGCTCCAGTGAGTTGCAGTCGCTGACAGTGCTGACCAACGCTACAGGAAGCTTTAAAATGAAATCGTTACAATGTTTGCTCAATAGGAAGCTTTACTTAGGAAGCAGCGACTGAAGTGTTATGTTTTCATTTACAGACATTTCACCAGTAAAACTACAGCTTCATCCACAGAAGAGTTTGTTACTTGTAGTATTGTTTGTGAATATTTGGGAAATACTGGATTGGGCCCATTTTTCTCTCTTCAGAAGAAGACATTCATTGTTGCATAATATGAAAAACAACTTATGCAGCCTGGACAGTTGCCTTGAGCTTTATTATCCATCAGAGTGAAGATGAAGCGTTGAAGTACTGCAGCAGTGATTTAGTATTTCACTTTTGTTTTGGCGACTTTGGACACACACACAAAGAAAAGAGTGGCCAGACTTTTAGTCCTTGTGTGATCTTAAAAAATCCCATAACACACGTTCAATTCAGACATGGATCGACAATAAAAGAATCAAGTTAAATCTTGCACCAGACTATAAAAATGACCATAAAGGTGTAATAAACGGTTCCAGATCAATTTTGTTCCAGTGTAATAAATTGTCAAGCTGGACAGTTTCAGTGAAACAAACGCTTAAAATAATTAAATGTAACTGAAACTGTTTATTTGCTTACCTCCAGTAAAACGTGTCAGTTTTGAATCCTCTTGTTGGTGTTTCGCTGTGATAGGGAAGTACAGAAACGTGGCCAGGGGAGAAAACGCCTCGGCAAGAAAAACTTTAAGAAGAGATGGCTGCGAGTGACCAACAGAGAGCTCTCCTACCACAAACATAAAGGTGAGACCACCCTCTATCATCTTACACCAAATATATTTTTCATCCAGAACTTGTAGTATAATATAGTCTGCTGCATGCATGTCTGTCTGTCACAGTGTCGTTCTTGATAAAAACCAGCAGATGGCGCCAAAATACGGCCTTTCCCAGTTTTATTCATAGCAGGTTTAACTGAATCTCTTGTTTATTAAAGTAAGAGAAATTGACAATATTAAACTTTTCTATTCTTTATTTTACTATTATTTTATTTCAATCACTTATAGATGAAATAAATTTGTGAGTATTCCATCAATATGTACATATATATGCGTCTCTATGGGAATTAAATTGTTTTTTTAAAATTTTGTCTGTGTTAAATTGCCGGAAAGGAAACTATATTATCCTACCTGTAGATATATGTGTAACATCAAAAGCAGATAATAGAATTCCTTCTCTGCCTGCACATGTGACTTAATAGATTTATGGGCTGTTCAGGCACAGAAATAGAATGAAGTAGGGTCACAAGACGGTTAAGTATGTGTTAAACTTGCCTTAACTGATGGGTTGTTAATTATGTGGGATGATGAGTTTTTATCGCATTTTAAAGGGGAGGGGAACAGAGTGAATGCTATCTTCTCAACAGATTTAAAGAAATGGTCGAGGATTGAGAGGTTGAGGCTGTAGCGTAGCGTGTCGGGAATGAAAAGATGTAGTGATAAATTAGAGTAATTGTTTTTGTCCTGGAGAGATTTAAGTCACTATCGAAAATTGACTTCTCCATCAAAGTTGGGTTGAATTGTTTTTGCAAGGTTAGAGCAGCAACTGTAATTAAACTCAAATGCAAACAATATGTTTAATTTACAAAAACCTACTAATCATGAATTACAGATTATGGATCCATAGTCTCAGTTTGTTGTCAGCCACCTCTGATACTAGACCCTTCACATGAGTGGAGCTGCAATGTGCATATTGTCTAATCTGTAGAAATGTTGATTGTGTCATATCTGCTGTCTTGGATGGCAACAAATGTAACTTTTGTGTGTATTTTGACATTTGTGCACACTGCTGTGAGTGAAGTAAGATGCAGTGCTTTCTTTGGGTTGCTTAACATCCCATTTTACCTGAGATAACACACCAAATCTGTCAATGTGTGGCACATTACCAGCCTTAGCATATGTCATGGGAGGCAATTTGAAAATGTAGATCACAACAGAGAAAAAGTGCTATTATTTCAAGACAAATGTTCACCTACACCCTCTTCTTAAATAATCTAATTTTACAAGATCTCATTGTTTTAACATAAACAAAAAGCCTAAAATATAGGTTGCTAAAACTCCAGACTGTCACTTTGTATTAGTCTTGACACAAACTTAACAGAATGATTTCTTCTTTTTAGGAAAAGAGGCCCTCTGCGTCATCAATGTCAAAAATATCCAGGCAGTGGAGAAACTGGATGAAAGTGCCTTTAACCGCAAAAATGTAAGCCTTAGACATATAGTCATCACTCCTGAAAGTGTGGCCCCCTTGTAACGGAAACTTAAATCCCACCACCAGTTCCTCAATCTAAGATAAACAAATGATGAAATATTGTATTCATTGTCTCTGGAGCATTTGTTGACAGTGTGTTAGATGAATGTGAGTCTTAATTTTGACATCAGCATTTTTAAGGCATGAAGAAGCAAAATTTCCTGGAGATCATCTTGAAAAACAAAATTAAGCTCAGGTTATTGAATGTAAACACATCTAAGAACTGCTGGTTCTGTCATGTCAGATGTTTCAGGTGATCCACTCTGAGAAACCACTGTACGTGCAAGCAGGAAACTGTGTAGAAGCCAGCGAGTGGTTGGAGGTCCTGAGCCAGGTCAGTCGCTGTAACGAGGGACGTCTCGCTACTTTCCACCCATCCAATTACACCAGCGGAGCCTGGCAGTGCTGCAAAAGCCAGAGTAACAACGCACCAGGCTGTAAGCCCTGCACAACGTGAGTCTTTCCCCTCATCGTCATCATCACCACCAACAAGACAAGAAATACACGATCTATTAAATATTCTCGCTGCTGTTTTGTGGGACATATGTTGCCGATCCCAATAAACACTTCATAAAGTTGCTCACCGCTGTTTTGAAAGTGTGCCACTGGTGGTAAATTCAGCTGAAAACAGTGATGTTGTTTAGAGAGAGCCGACCCCAGAACACACAAGAAGGAAACTGTGTGAAACGACAAATACACAACAGCTCATAACACAAAACCTAGGTGGGCTGTTTTATGTCCGCCGCACAACGCTCTTCATGTTGCCATAAACTTTAGGCACTAAACGTATCTTCATGTGATAATTGTTTGAGTGCAATTACGAACTAAGGCAGAAAAATAATAGAAAATGCCCTGCAGACCCTCACTACACTGGAGAGAGGTGTTTCTGATGTTTTCAGTCTTCATTTTCACCTCTGCATGTCTTGTTTTTAAGGAAATAACAAAAAAATTTAGTTTTGAATGAAGTTTTCCAAGTTTAGTTCCCATGACTGTTTAATCAAAATGTACTGTATGTTAGCAAATTCTTTTTCTCGTAATAAAAAAGCTGATTTATTTTAGTTTAACGCAACCTTTATTATTTATGTAGCTGTTTGATCGCCACTAAATATTCTACAAAATCACAAATCTGTACAGAAACTTGCGTTATGTCTTATATCTGCAGGTTAGAGGATGCTAAGAAACTGTCAGTTGCACCTGAATCACATGTTATGATCTCCAAACTGCCATGTCTCTTTCATTAAGCTGTTCAGCTCTATTTTTTTTTAATCATTATGTGTATTTTCTTATATTTTTTAACACACAGAGTTCATAGAAAAGCTCAGTTGGATTTGTGTTTTCATTTTACAGATGGAAATATTATCCTCCTCTCTCTGCTACTCACTCCTACCAAACACATTTTATACATTTTGTTTTGTTCTCTCCTGTTTCAGCACCATGCTGGCCAACCTGCAGCTGGACATAGACTGCGATCGGGAAACTGAGAGAATATTCTCCCTCCTCTCTTCAAACGATACCAAGCTCCAGAACATGGAGGGTCAGTGTCTCCTCATGAAATGTTGGGTCTGTTTATTAGAAGGAGAGATTTATTGATTACACTTGTTGTCAAATGTCACAAAAACTGGCCCAAACCACTTGTGGCTTCCTGGAGCATTACATCATTATTAGAGGTCATAACCTCTATAATGATTCATACAGAGATGTTTCAACTTATCTAAGTCCAAATTGTGAAATAGACATGAAGTGTTGTTTTGGCTTTAATCCACCATGAGGGATTAGAATTTAAACAATGACTGTGAGGTTGAAATGCTGACTTTCAGTTTTGATTTTAAGATTTTGATTTGATGTAGGTCTCTTAGCTCTTAGAGTAGTAGTCACATGACCTCAATCATAAAGACTCAAACTGTCTACTGATGTGTGTCCGCTCCTTAGATGCATGTGCCAGTATGGCAGTGTACCAGGGCCCTCAGCGAGAGCAGGAGGAGTACTCCAAGTTCACCATTCAGGAACCCAAAGAGACCTTTCAGACACTCAAACAGCTCCGAAACATCATGGAGGAGCTTCAGAGGCAGCACAACATCAGGAGCGACACCGCAGCGCAGTACGGCAGCCTGTAAGTGTGGATTGTTAGACTTCACCCACACACAGCTGCGCCTCCGCACAGAAAGAAAAACTCACTCATCTTTTGTTATTGTTTCTGTTTCAGGGACAACCCCATCGTGGGGAAAACCTCCTAACCAGGGCAAGCAGGTGTGGCCTGAGACAGCCATGCCA
This sequence comes from Thunnus thynnus, assembly GCF_963924715.1. NCBI lineage: Eukaryota > Metazoa > Chordata > Actinopteri > Scombriformes > Scombridae > Thunnus > Thunnus thynnus. The sequence goes on from NC_089523.1 coordinate 14,205,931, forward strand.
GCAGGTGGCAGTACACCACAAAGAGCACCACAGTGACACACCGATGGGCGTCCCGAAGGAGCCCCGGAAGTTGTTCCAGCAAAGGACGCCCACCGTGTGTCCAGGAGAAGTACGAGCGATACACCCTGACCTCCAGACATCATGAGTCCACTACAGCAGTGACAGCCTAAGAACAGGAAGTCCAACGAACTCGGTCCTCGAAACGAGCGACCCCTTAGGCGTTGTCGCCACCTCCTCCCCTCCTCTGCCTTTAGGTACCTTCTAAAGAGACTCTTTCCTTGTCTTAATTCATGTCCTCTTTTACAGCTGTGTGAAAAAGGCATCATTAGATGGTGTGTGAATAGGCTGCTAATTTTTTTTATTCACCCAGTTTTATATCGACAGCTGTGATGATGCTCTCACAATCTTTTTTTTTTTTAAGGATTTGCTCTGACATCTGTCCTAAGAGTTGAATGATAATCATCATCTTTCTGGAGGACTGTCCTCCATTTGTGCCCGTGTACACTATATACACTCTTTCTCTACTCTCGTAGTGTCCTTCCTCTTCTGAACAAATGTATATATTTTCAGAGTTAAGTAGAAAAAAAAACCGACCTGCCTTACTTTGATGGATGTGTCTTTCACATTAAATGCTGAGGGAATAATGCAGAAGCACTTTAAATATTTGGAGCACTCCAAATGAAAGAAATGATTAGATACTTGGTATCAGCTTCCCCATTTTTGATCAGTTACATGATCTCCAGTACGTTTATGTTTCATTCCTGTACAATAACATTTATATAGCCTGTAGATTTTAAGATATTTTTCTTGACCAAAGACAATTTCATAGGTTTGACTTGAAAAAAAGAATTAATGTATTTTGAATACAAATCTTTTAAAAATGGAGACAAATTATATATATGTATGTATATGTGTATATATACATATATACATATACATACACATATATATATATATATATATATATAATAAAAATAAATAATGGTTGGTTCATGTGTACGGTTTTTGCTAATATATCCTTTACTTTTTAGTGACTTAAGGCAAGCAGACTGCATGCGTTTTAGTTTTGAATCCTGATAGCACATGTTTGTGGTGTAGAGTTGTGTTTCCCTGTGATTGTGAATCGTATCGGTACGGTATACATCAGGTCTGTGCTGTCACGTTGAGAGCAGAAGTGTTGCAACATATCTGTAGTGGCTTATGTTAGAAAAGATACAGAAAATGCAGAGAGTAGTCAGTCAGAATGATAAATTAACACCCCGTCACCCCTAAAATTAGTCCCGACAATCGCAGCAACCAACAAACACATTGTCATTTTTTCCTTTTTTAAAAAAATAATAATTTAATGAGCAGCACTTCACAGCTTCAGCTGTTGTTCTTTATGGTTTTAGAGAATTTGTTTGAAATGTGGCTCTCTGTGGAAAAGAGTTAAATATCGTTAACTGTTCCCCGGCTGTTAGGCGATGCACTCCACTGCCAGAACAGTCAAGCGCTTCAAAAGTCTGTGTAGTATAAAAGTTAAAAGATGTGTTCATTTGATGGCATTATCACCCTGTTGATGACTCTATTAGTGTTTAGTCATAAATTAATTACAAATGCATATCACAAATTGTCAGAGCCCAATGTGATGTCATAAAATTTCCTATTTTTAAGAGAAAGAAAGTGAAAAGTATTCAATTTATAATGATATGAAACTAAACAAGCAACCAAATTCTTAAAACACTTACATGATAATATTCGACACATCGATTAATCAACAAATCATTTTTGTGCTGGACAGAACTAATGAACAATTTTTTATTAAATCCTGTTTTTGTTGGATTTTTTTGCCACTTTTTTCCCCTTTAATGATTTTCGTCATCTGCCCATCTGAACAATGAAGTGTTGAAAAGATACAAAAGAAACTTGAATTTATATTCGCAACAAAAGTTGAACATTGAATGCTGATAATACAGGGTGAACCGTGTATTTTTTATTTTTTTTTGCTCGTGGAAATAACTTGTTTTGTCTTTGGTCCGTCATATATTTCTAACATGCATGTCTTGTATATTTAACAATATATTTTTCTAGGAAAATGTTTTTGTATCTTTTTTTGTTTGTTTGTTTGTTTTAAACACTGATTTTAATGTGTTGCTATACTGGTACGATACCTTGTTCTTGTCTTCAGAGCTTCTTCAAGGCTGGCCGCTTTTGTCCCCGAGCGATACCTTCACTGACCATACGTGGTTGTAGTTGCTGCCAAACCTCCACTTGTTGATAGCTAATGCAGTGTTACTGAAGTGAATGTTGTCTGTAAATTTCCACCGATCCGCAGCTGGCACTGATTCTGTTCACATGCAGGCTGTAAGTGAATGAACTGCCTGATCGGAGCCTAAAGAAAACTGTAAAGTGATTGATATTTTTTTTTTTTTTTTTTTTTTTAAAGATTGATCATTGGATGAACTCTGTCTGTGTGAAAGTTTTCGGTTGAATTGGGTTCAACTAGATTACTCTGGACCAAATTTCAACATTAATCTGAATCTAAACTATTTATAAAATTATTATTATTATCATTATTATTATTATTATTATTATTATTGTTATTATTATTATTATTATTATTATAAAAAATAAGCTTGCATGTCAACTTCATTGCTAGTTTTAAAAAGGGCCAGTACTCTCTCTGGTAGCGTGCTCATTTGTGTATGAAGATGTTTTGGGCTTTAATTTTCATTCACTTGGTCACTAATTAAAAATGTTATCTGCTTTTTGATAAGGGAAGTTCTTTATTTGTTTTTTTGTTTGTTTGTTTTTGGGTTTTTTTGTCCATGTTGGCACATTTTCCTCCGATAAGACCAGTCCTTGTTAGGATGTGGATGAGATGCACAAGGACACGCTGGTAGTAGTTGAAGAGCATAAAGACAGTCACACGTTGGACTGAGGCCAAATTCATATCATTAATGTTACCAAACTGAGGAGAAGAGTGCAAGAACAAAAATTGATTTTAAGGTCTGTTCCCGTGGTTTCCTTAAATTTCTTTTTAAATATGGGCATAAAATAATTTATAAAAAAAACAGTCTTTTCTCCCTGCCATTGTCATGTTCAACTTACATCTGCTCTGTAAGTCAATTTGAAGACTTTACAAGGTTGTTTTTTTTCTGAAATTTAAAAGCTTTTGTCCAGTGTACAGTCAGTAGTTGCAGAAAGCAGAGGGCATCTTCACATCTCCAACTCATCTCTTCTGAATGTCTCCATAAAGTCTGTTCTTTTTATACGCAAATGTTATATTTTCCATACATGGTCTTTTTTTTTTGTGTCCATTTGAAACAATTTACAATAAACACTTTGCCAATGCTTCTCCTGTTTGTGTAATATTTTGACTTTCAAACAAAGAGAGACATTTCAAGAGCTGAAATAGAAGCTGGTGGGACTGCAGTGGTCGTAACCTGCTGTGGTTTGTTGGTTTTATGTGGGAGGTTTTATGAAGAGCTCGAGGATTTAGTGTGACGGATTCAATGCTGCAGCAAAACAATGTCAAATCTGTGCCGCAGGATGCTGGATTATCTCTGAGTGATGAATTATAACTGATCACAAAGTTATTCAAGTTTGTCTGAATTAAAAGCCACTTTTATCCTCTATAACACTTTGTAATGAAGAGCAAAGCATTAATAGAAAGAAAGGTCAGGTTATTGATTTTAGACACATCACAGAGAGCACCACCTTTTTTCTTCAATAATCACGCTTAAATAAAATGAATTGTGGTCAGTCTACAGTCGTTTATAAACCTTTTATTTTGCTCCAGGGTCATTAACCCCTTTCTTGAAAACAGCCCTGACTCATCTAACATGCCATAAACAGATTCAGAGCTACAGTGACCTGGGTTGAAGAATATGTGTACGTAAATGATGTAGAAATGACCCACTGAGACCTTTTCATCAGCCCGGCCGCTTTAAAATAAGCCTGCTGTTCTTCAAAGCAAACAGATGTGCGTACATACACGTATTACATGATATGTAGGAATGTTAGTAACGTTATGGAGGTGGATTTGAAAATCACTAACCAGCTGTAAAAATATTGGCCCATGATCTTGCAACTCTTTAAAGTCCCCCTCCAGTCAAGAAATGTGTTTTCCTTCTTGTTCCTTCAGTTGGATGTTTGAGCTTCACTGTGCTGAATGATGTATGTGCAGAGTTTGACGCTAGAAGGCTGTTTTCACTTTCATCTGCTGAAAGTAGAAAGTTTCTCTGTGCTCATTGAAAAGCCGAGTTTAAGCTGTGAACCTACGAGCACGATTTGTGACATCACAACTAGTTTGGAGCAAATTGTGGACCAGTGAACAACTTATACAAGTATAATATGAAAACTCGAAGCCTCCAGTGCACAAACACTGAGAATGGACTTTACAGTGAAGTAGGAGACATCTTGTGTCTAACTATTAAAGTTTTGTAATGAACAATATTTGCATATTCTGTATTTTTCAATGAGAGAGAAGGAGTAGGTGTCATTTTAAGGATTTTTAACAAGGTACCTGAAAATTTTATGTGGAAAAAACACAAGCAGAAGATTTTCATATGTCCTAAAACATGTCTGGAGGGAGGTTTTGAAGTTTTATGTGGTATAATTATACTTAATAGTCTGCTTTCAGACTCTGAAGTGAGGACAAGTGAAAACTACATGTGTGTCTAACACACATCAACAGACCAGTGCTCACACTATTATCCATTTCCATCACACTTTTCAGCTACTCGGTGTAAAAGGGCAGGTTTGTAAAACAATATCTCAGAATGAAGCTGGTTTCTCAAATCCAGCTTTAATCTCCAAATACTGACAGAAAGCAAACCAGAGATCCTTTAAAGCAGCACAATTATGTAATGAAAATTATTTTTCTGCTGGATGTGGTACTGATCATACCACCACTGAAAGACTATGAAACTAGGAAACAGCTGTATCGTTTATTATATTGTTTTCTTGTCTAACTCAGATCCAGTCAGTAATAAACTGATGAAATGTGATTTTTTTATAAGCAGTGGCACTTAGAGGAAACTTTGGCTGCTTCCGATCCATGTTTTTGTTTCCTGCTTTGGTTCACAGCACGAGCCTCCATTTATTACTTCATAAAGTGGATTTTTAGAAAAGCTAATGTGGTGGTTTGATTCTAACAGAGTCTCTTGAACACAAAAGTTGCAAGCTGAAGCCAAGTTGTTGACATTTTGACCTACAGACATATCCGGCTGTGTTTTAAGTGCAACTAAAGCCAACTAATGGTCTTTTTTCCCCCAATTTCTCAACTGCTAGCTGCAAAAATACATTTAAGTTTATCTGAAGCTTATATGAGGCTTCAGCAGTCTGAGTTAGTCATATCAAGTGGATATCTGCCACATTTAGTCTTTTTAGCATCAAATTACCTCTTTGTGTTTCCCTGTTGAGCTGCGGTGGAAGTATAGTAACAAAAAGAGACTTTGGCACTAAAAAGACTGTAACGTTGAAACATATCTACTTGATTTGACTAATTTGGTCGGCTGAAGCTTCATAATAGCCTCAGATAAACTTTATACATTTTTGCACAGAAGGAGGACTGTGGACTTTGGACATTTCATTTTCTAATGGTCAATATGAACAGGAGGAATGATTATAGGAAGAAAAACATATTTCAGTGTTTATTTGACCTGACTGTTGTTTTAGGGCAGACTGGAAAAACTATGAACGTGTCCTGTAAGGATTAATCACCCATTTATTAATGCCCAATGAGGTATTTGTGAAAAATAGATTTGTGGTTCAGAAGTTTGGTATAGGGGCTAATTCTGAGGGGATATCGTGAAGGGTCATAGTATGATCAGTATGTAAGGGTTAAATATACAGGCCACATGTCCCAGAGCTATAACTGTCTGAGAGACAGTGGCAGAACTCTCAACATAATACCACACAAAATTTTAAAAATATCATCTTCCAGGACTTCGGGGCTCCAAACAGGGCTTTAAACAGCACGATCTCTTAAATTGTACCATCCTTTGCTCGTTTCCCCTGCAGTAAAATACCCGTTTGATATCGATGTACCTGAATACCAATCTGTTGTTAAGTCAACACACATCTGTTTCCTTTTCACATGGCAGAGCTGATGGAAACTTCCCAGGTCTGCAGTGCTACACACATTTTCTTTACCTTACTCAATGATGTATGTGTTTACTTTTCAGATTCAGAATTTCACATTGAAGCCATGTTATATATTGTATTGTTAGAAGCTAAACCTCTCTCTCTCTTGTCTATTTTTTTTAAAAACAGACTTGTTTTACTCTCTACAACAAAAGTCACCAAAGCTGATTACAACTCCTTGTGTGCAGTGCACCTGTTTCATATCATCAGGCAACGTGCTTTGGCGCCGTGGCTGTGATGTTTCCCTCCTTTCATCACGGCTCTCTAAAATTCTTCTGCTGTTGTGTATGTTTCAAGCTAAGAATGCATCTGAAGAATCTAAATTCTCATGTTTAGAGTTTTTTATTCATCCCATTTCAACGGTAAAATCAGTCAACGGGGAAAGAAAAAATGATAAGTGGCAACAGACAGGGAGCAGCTTCATGTTTTAACTCTGCGTGTAACGGTAAATACCTGCATATACCTTTGAAGTGTTAGGACGCTGCTATACTCCAACATCTTGGATTTAAAATGATTGTGATGAAGTACTGGCTTTCAGATATAAAGGTGTTGGAAGGTTTAAATGTGTTAATATCCATATTGAGTTAATAGTGGTTTGACAGGTAGCCCTTTATAGAGTATAGTCCCCCAATTTCAGGACAATGCATCCTAAACGTACACACAAGCCAACAAACCAACTAAGGGTCAGAAAGTCAAGTGCTTGTGAATGCCAAGAAAACAAGTCAAGTCAAGTTTTATTTATATAGCCCAATATTACAAATCACAAATTTGCAGGAAAAACTCCCTAAAAAATGGAAGAAACCTCAGGAAGAGCAACAGAGCAGGAATCCCTCTGCCAGGATGAACAGACCTGCAAAAGATGTTGTGGGTACAGAACAGAACAAGAAATTAGAGAAATAGATGAACATGATGACAAAATTAAAGAAGACCTGAGGCAAAAAACCCAAATAAGCAAGAAGTGAAGGTGCCTGCAGATACAAAGTGGTAGACTTCAGACAGTCACTGAAAGCAAAGGATTTGTAACAAAATATTGAATATGATGACTCTATTTGATGGTATACTATGCAGCATATTCCTACAAGACTCTGCTCGAGAGGCTTCTTCTTCTTTACACAGGTGTGAAGTCGGGATTTGAAGGGTAGCGACCAGGTTACATCGCTGTCTCCGTCTCCCTCCTCTGCTCCCCTCTGCTCTCTGTCTCTGTGTCGTGGATGTATAAAGAGCTGCATGTCTGTGTGTCTGCTTGACCGAGGGCGGGGTTGAGCTACAAACACACAGAGCAGAGAAGCCACAGCGGACAGGATGAAGCTCTGCATTCACACAAACTCCAGCAATGCGGCACCTTTATGCAGGGTTGTGCGGAGGTGTGAGTGTGTTTATTTGTGCTTTAGAACGTAACCGCTGTGAAATATTCAGAAAATAATGTTTTATTTATCTGATTCACGGCTTTGTTCTCACCAGCGCCGCTTGCTCTCTTCATTCACTCTCTAGCTCGCTTAGTGCCAGGGAGGAGGGGTCAACTTTGAATGCTGTGTGTTTACAAACACCAAACGAAAAATCCTGCATAGTATACCTTTAAAAGCTGCACCAATAAATATTTAATATTTACTAAATGGATCAAATTAAATGTATAATGTGAAACTGATTGCTCATAGTGATGAACTCACAATTAATCATCAACTGACTCTGCAGTTCCTCTCATCTTTTAGGAGCTTTGGATCCTTTGTTTTGACTCTGTTGTGTTGGTTTTACGGCCCACAACTTTTACTGTTTTACTGTTCTCATCAGCCCCATCAGCAGCTATTTTCAATAAAGCTTTGATAAAGTTACTGTGCGTTACAGTCATGTCACATCAAATCAATTTTATTTATGTGGCGACAAATTCAAAAGTTATCTCATGACACTTTTATACAGAGCAGGTCAAGGGGGAGAGCGAGAGAGACACAGAGATGCACAGTAACAACAATGATAACAATAACAACTATAATAATAATAATAATAATAGAAATATAACTAATAACAATAATAATAGAAGGTGTGGGCCTTGGCAGCAGGCACAAGCCATGGAAACCCACGATCCGCAACCATCAGCCATCAACATACAGCAGACAGAGTTCAGCGATGTAGCATTTGGTGCTAAAAAGTTGGATATTTCCCTCAGAAGATTGGGTAAAGTAAAAGGTAGCTACAGTGAAAACAGAGTGAATATTAGTTTATCTGGTCATCTGAAGAATTATTTTCTTCGGATGACCCAGGGATGCATGGGCGCGTATTTGGGTTTAGACGGCAGGGACATGTCTCTACCAATGACAAGGTGTTGCTTACTTGTCCCTACCTTGTCTTGTCATTCAAGTCAACTAAACATAACGTTACCAATAAGATCTGGATACCGACTTTATGATGAATTAAAAACGTCTTCACTGGACAAAACTAACGTTAATCAGTTGATATTATATTTATATTCCAGGTGTTGTTTTTAAGGTCTTTTAGCTAATTTGTGATCATTGCTCAAACATGATGTCATTTTATCAAACAACTTTATTGCTGTTGGCGAAAAGTGGAAATAAGTCATCAGGTCCTTTTTACAGAAGAACTGAAGTGTCAGTATTCACTGATCTAATATAGATGTTCTGTAATGAATCCAATATTTAGTTGAAGGAAACTTGATTTGTTGCCAAAATCAACAAAATGTAAGAACAGAGCTGCAGAATCTCAGGTGAGGTTTAAACATGTCTGACAGCAGATAGTTGTTTTTTAACAGAGTAGCACATTAACTACAGGTGATTTACTTTTAACATGAATTGTGAAAATCTATCAAGTGTCAATTTTAAATGTGTATTTCAGTCTCCATTTTTTTTTTTTATAAATCAAATAAATATCTGTAAATATCTGATTAAATCAGGACAAAATTATGATACAAGTCCTGTTTCAGGCAAGTTATATGAGAAAACACAGTAAGTATAGTAAACTTTTTGCAGAGTCAAGCTCTTTATGTGTGTACGTGTGCATACGAAAGAGAAAAGAGAGATAGAGAGCAAGTGCACATACACAACAGTTTATTTTGGCCATCCGACAAAATATGTCCAAAGTTAAAACCAAACCTACGCCCTCGCAGTGATGACTTTGTGTGGGAGTTGAATGAATGGATAGACTTATATTTCTCATTTTTTCTTCTCTTCCCTGGCAGTGCCACAATTAACAAAAGCTGGGTCCGCTTTTCTCAGCTGATAAGCTCTCTAGCCTTGCTCCCACATTAGCTGGGTTTTACCTGGTAGCTCATAAAATAAACAGGCTTATATAGTACATATAAAGCTGTTATCCATACTTGTGGATAATGAGCACATAGACAGAAATGAGCTCCCAGTGATGTGTTCTGTCAGAAGCACCTAATAAACTACAGTCTGTATCCTGGGAGTAATATAATTTTATCTTCCACATTCCTTGAAGTCTGAGCTACCTGTGAGGAAGGCAGCAGGGGAGGTGAGGTGCAGAGAAAATATATGTATTTTTGTATTGCCTACTCCATGGGAACATAAATCTTCTCTGGAGGAGGGTGCTGTGTGATCCTCGTGTTGCAATACTTATTTGTCTCTAAACAGGCGTGCATTTCAAAACTGTAATAATGGCTGACATAACCAGGACAGTCGAGTGTTACGTGCTCTATACTGCCATGGGATGTTTTGTAGTGAAAGGCTCAGCATCATATGTCAGCCTGGCTTTGTAACCAGTGTTGACAACTGGAAATTGCAAGCCTTCAATTCATCTCATTTGCAGGATGAACTGGTGAGCTGGTTTTAAATCTCCTCATTGCATTTCAGCAGTTTCTTGCGGCATCCTGTGAGCACTTAAATGAAGCAGTTCATTTTTTAGGCCATGCCAGTGACCAGTGGGGAAAAGTAACTAATTACATTTACCCAAGTACTGTACTTAAGTACAATTTTGAGGTACTTGCACTTTAATCTCTATTTTATGCTAACTTATACTTCTACTCCACTACATTTCAGTGGGAAATATTGTACTTTCTCCTCCACTACATTTATTTGACAGCTTTAGTTACTTTTCAGATGAAGATTTGACACAATGGATAATATAACAAGCTTTTAAAATACAACACATTGTTAAAGATGAAACCAGTGGAAGTCCAGCTTCACATGACTGTTGACTCTTAGTCTTGTTGAAGTAATGAGACAAACTGAAACATGATCAGACAAACATGACAGCTATGCAGCCCTGGTCTCTACAATACAAGAGAAATGTCAGAATTAGAGATTTTTTTGTCCTTCCATATGTCTTCTTTAGACATTGTTTTGTTAGTGTTGGTGTTTTTGTCAAAGGTCACAGTCCAAGCTATTGATTTAGTGGCTTCACATGGTCATTAAAACATATCATATATACATGTAATATTTAAGTCCATTCTCTATATCTCTCTTTATATATCTAAATTGATTGACAGGAGTTTTGACAAAGAGTAACACAGCGGGAAAGACTGAGAGGTTTGTTGATGTTGGAGGTGGTAGTGAACCTTCTTGTAATTGAGTGCAGTATGTCCAGTATGGATGGTTGAGCTAAAGCTTGTTTGACATTTGGAAGTCACATCCATAAAGAAGATATATGTTATGTTAACAGATATCTGTTAACGTGTGCAGGGAAGAAGCCTTAACCTTATTTTATCAGTTTGTATTTGATTTAATTTAATTTTATTCTGTTTCAATTGATTTTTGTTCTCCCTCTCCTGGTCTTTTAAATGTTGTTTTTTTTATGCCTTATGTGATTGACCTTGTGTCTCTTTTCTGTGTAAATGGTGCTACACAAATAAACCTGCCTTGCCTTCAGGGAGACTCCTGGTTGAGGTCTCTACCAGCTGCAGGATGCTGTCCCGCTGCCGACCCTGCACTCTCACGTCCTGCGAGAAGGGCTACGCAGAAGGAAAACACTCCAACACTGGGTTATTATTACAGCGAGCCTCTTCCTCACGACACGGCAGTCCTGTATAACTTCTGACAATCCTCTGCAGTATTCAGTGAGTTTACATCGTTTTTGACAAAAGCTGGATGAAGAACAGTTATAATGCACAATAAAAATAACAAATAAAAAAGATGAAAGATGTGAAAGATGAGGTTGAAATATCATCAGAGCACATCTGGGCAGAATCAATCACAGAACAGCGTGTATTATAGTTTGTAGGCTTATGCAACATAGTCTACTACACTGTGTTGTACTATTATTCACGGGCTTAAGCCTTGTTTAATCATTGATTCAACCTCTATTAGGAGGTCACAATGGATTTTGGGGGAAATGCCACTAATCAGAGGGCTGGGCTCAAAGTTTAACCTCTGCTTTGTTCTCATCTGTCACTGTCAGCATCGTTATATGTAACAACATAAGGGCTTGCAAGCTGTCTTCACCTCTATTAGGGGGAATACATTTTTGAAAGTTTCTATGACAGGAAAATATTTGTGTTTTAAGGGTCAAATTTATACCACAGTGTGAGATGTCTTCACGTTACAAGAGTACAAAGCTGCATCTGTGAAGGAAAACAGACACTTGAAAATGGTTATTAAAAGTTTAATGCAGAATACACAGATCATGCTGAGGCATGCTGCTTTTTGATCCCTGAAGCCTATGTACAGTCCTTACTGTGTGCAGATGCATGTGCTTCTACTACTTGTGCATGAACTTCCTGTCCCCTGTCCCCTGCGGCTACCTGACATTGCTTTAAGGGTTGGGCAACGCCTCTGGATGTTCTGTCACCACTCCACAACCTCCTCGAAACAGTAAAAATGTACTTTTAAAAACTCAAAGCAACATGTTTTTACATGAGCAGCGGACTGAACTCCGTCTTGCCTGTTGATGTAGGCCATCATGGTGCTGTTGTCAGTCCTCCCCAACACAAGTCTCCCTCCTTGCACCAGGGACTTGAAGAGTTGGAGGACCACAAACATGGCCTGGAGTTCGAGGAAGTTGATGTGTCAGCTCTCTGTCGGAGGCCACACTCCACCTATTGCCCTCTCCAGTAACCGCTGGCCATCCCATAAACGTTGCAGCAGCAGTATTCGTGCCACTGAGTTCAATCTTTCTCGTCTCTTGTGTGGAGATTGATGGAGGAAAACATGATGCTCACATATCCCCCTTACTCTGAGTTTAACGCGCATCAGGTGTATTTCTTCCTGGCGGAGAGATAATACACCCTGATGCCTTACTCAAAATCAGGGAAATGCGTTGTGTGTGCTGTCCCGAGGCCAAACGGTAACAGCAGCCACAACAACGGGGGGCAAGTGTGTTATTTAGCTGATCCAGCTGAATCAGATGACTTTTGTATATGTTGTTTTGTAGGAACTGAAGGGACCTGGCACAGCTGTGAGCGCTGAGGGAGGAGAGGCCACTGCAGTAAACTGGAAGTTGTTTGATACCGTGGATGAGGCAATGGAGCAAAAGGCCATCTATAACCCCACCAAACCTCATCTCTTCAGTCATGGCACCAACCCCTGCAACAGTGGTCTGTCCTCCAGAGCAGGAATTAAGCACTCCAAGTAGCTCTAAGAGGAAACATGAGTTGGAGTGGCTCACGTTTCTTAGAGAGTTCCAGGAGGAGGAGAAGAAAGAATGATGAGCGGAAGAAAGGGAGGAGAAGAAAGAGAGAGTGGCAGTGAAGAGAGGAGAGAAGAGGGAGAGAGAAAGGAGAGGGGAAGACAGAAGGCACAATGAGAGGACGGACAGAGAGTGGAGAGAGTGGATGGAAAGCAGAGCTAAGGGAGGATCGGCGAGAAAGCGGGGAGAGGGAGAGTTGCTACTAGAGTCGTTTGCAAAAAAATAAAAGAAAAAAGATTTGCAGTGTTTCTTCTGTGATTATTTTATAGCATTTTTTCTGATGGGTTATGAATAGAACAGAGAGACAGTAATGACAAAATAATGAAATAAAATAAGGAGTTATGTATGTAGACATCATGCCAACAGGTAGAGAAGTCTAGTCTGATGCTTGCATTGAGCAAACATTGCTCCCCATATTTATCTTGAATCACTAGAGGTGATCTGAAGGTGTCTCCATGCTACGAAGTAATACAATTATTAAGCTAATACGTAAATATTTAGCTTAAGAGTTAGGCTTAGGCTATTAAAAACAACATTTTATCTTGGCAGGATTGTTGATTTAAAAAAATGAATTGAAATGAAGAACATCAGACAACTCCCTGGGTAAAAGCAAATTCTTTGTATGTGAATAAAAGCTATTTAACAATACTGTAAAGCTGTTTGTGATTCTGATCTGATTCCAGATCACTCCATGAGGGTGTTGAGACAGAACTCATCATCATCACCCTCAGTGCTCTCCCCCTGTGGGGTGATGTTGGGTACAGAGGAAGAGCTAGAACCTGCTGCAGGACATGACTTCAACGAGTAGGCAATTGAAGTGCCAAAGAGCTGCAGCACCTTATCTGGCAGTTTGTGCTCATAGCATGCATCTCCAGCCTCCTCAAACCGTATCTAATATATAGAATAGAGCTGAGGGTTTTTAATGACACCCATCTGCCTGAACAGTCTCTCTACCTCAGCATTTGAGTGTGGGAGAGAAAGGACAGAAACTGCAGCAGAAACCAAGTCTTCATATGGGTTTATCCCTGCTGTGCTCTGTGTTTCTTCACCTCATCCTAGAACGCCATGATGTTTGTTGTTTCCTCTCATTTCTGAAGGTGAATGGACCACTGCTGATTAATGATGTTGTCATTTGTGGCCGGGCAATATCCTAGAAGGCTTTTAAGTTTTGTGATGTCATCCAGGCTCTTTGTCGTGCTTTATTGTCTCTCCCACATTGAACAAAGACATGTGCTGCAATATTTCCACATTATCTGGGAGCGTCGCTCTTAGCTCATTTGCTAAGGAGATGGTGTCACTCACACTCTTCGCACACAATCCTCCTCCTCAAGAGAGAGATTCAGCTGTGCTGCTTTGGAGTCAAATGTATAGCCAAAGTACGGCTTGGGAGAGATGTGTCTGTCTATTGGCTCTTGGAGCATGTCAAAATTTGCCATTAGGTTAATGACTGTGCTGCAGACAGACTTAATAAGCCTCATTAAACAGTCAAGCAGCTTGAGCTGATCCCCTCTAAAGCCTTCACAGCAGACTGCACCTCACTAATTATAGATTTTAAAAAAGAGAGGTACAGGATGATCTGTGGGTCACTGTACATGGGATGTAAAACATCTGCCATGTAGCAATGTTCACTTGCCATGATGAGGCTGAAATGCAATTTTAATTCCTCACTCTGATCCAGGAGTGTGGACACTGCAGGCTCCATGGAAAGCCAGCGTGTGGCACAGACCTAAATTATCAGGCTTCTCCTCACAGTTTATTGTCTCATAGACAGCCTTTTATGCCTCTCTGCGCTTTGGTGAAATAGAGAACCAATTATAGGTTTCTCTAACAAGGAATTCAACACTACGTGGAAATGTGTTTTTGGAGGCAGATCTTACAGCTACCTGTAGTGAATGACACATACAGCGGATGAGGACCAGATGTTTTAAGTCACTCTCCTGCACACCGTTGTACACTCCTGTCATCACAGATGCGTTATCTGTGCCAATGCCGAGCAGGTTCTCCCTCTTGAGGCCACACTTCCCGAGAAAAGCTACAACTGTTCTGGCTATTGATCTAACATCCCACCACATTTCCCTTGTTCTCACTAAAATACCGAATTATGATCCCAAGATACTTTGAGATACTTACATCGGTGCTTTCATCAAGAAGGAGACTGTATTTGCTGTCGCCAATATCAGCCAGCAGTCTTTTAAGAAAATACAGTGCCAACACTGATCATTTCAGCACACTTTGTATGGTGCATCCAAAAAATTTTTGGCTGCACTGGAAACTGGAAAAGCAGCCTTACATGCCTGACCAATGTGGTCATCAGGCCATTGCCATTGTTGCCTCTGTCTGTTTCAAAGAATCAGTTTTTTTGTAGGAAATTGCAATGTGGATTGCATTTCTTGGTTATTTGGCTTGGACTTTTCAGTGTGATTCTGAGTTGACACTAAGTTCGCTTTGGCCTGAAGTGTTATCAATTATGTGTATTCCACCTATAAATATTCCACCTGTAGTGTTAAGTAAAACAGAAAAGACGAATAGTCAACTCAAAGCTGTCCAATTCATATTCCAGACAACATTTTATTTATTCCACATCACCTGTTTTAGTGGGTAAAGCATTTCCCAAAACCATGCAATTATTACCCAATGTCTCACTGACTTTGACAGAGACAAACCCACAGTATGTGAAAAGTGCCATTTATGGTCACTGGGTCTGGCAATTTTCCCTTCTCTTTCTGGTTATTTACATTACATATGTGCAATTACTAGCGGGGACGGCATTTCTCTGAACCTCAGCGGTGCCCTGCTGCTGCAATGTGACCGAATCATCTTTGGGCATTCTCACAGTGGTCTGGGAACGTCACACTCTCCACATTCACAGCAAAACCATGAGCATGTTTTGACTTTCATCCTATACCCAACTGTGAGACTGTCTGACCCGTTTTTTACTTTACAGGACTGCTGTGTCAGTCCACAGAGGCTCAGCGGTGTCACACAACACCCTCCGCAGAGGAATGTTTGGGGAGCGTATGAGTGACAGCCTGGCTGTTCTTAATCTGAGGTCACTGGATTTCTCTGTTGAAATTTGACCCATGCTTTACAATTTCCTCTTTTATGTTTTCCTGGAAGTCATTTGAGATGAGGTTAATAAAGCCAACTGGTTGAGCTTATATTGAAAACTATGTAGCCTCCTTTTTCTGTGGTCGTTTATCACCCCCAAACCATATTTTACTGTCAGATGTCGAAGATTTTAAACTTGTTGCATTGTTATTGTTCCCTCTATGTGTCTGGATCTCTGCTCTTCTTCTCAGCATCTTTCCACTGTGGGATCATCATGTCCTTGAGATTTACACATGATATACAATTACTGTGTATATTGTTATGACTTTATTTGGTGACTCTGACATATCCTCATGGTGCTGGCTTTCTAAACGGTTTGGTATTTAACTACTTTACTGAAGGTGTTTTTTATGTTTTAAAAGTATCACATCTTAAGCAGGTATGCAAGAGTTCTGAAATATAAGTCTTTTAGCACAACTTGGTTTAAACCACAACTGTGTCTTCATTAATGATGCTCATTCATTTTCAACACCGGTGTGGACTATTTCTGCTGAGGGGGTCAAGTGTTTCATGTCATTTAGGTTGATTTCGGTGCAATTACACTCGTTACTGGGAACTGTCTCTTCTATTCTGTCATGTGTCATGTTGTGGTTGGAAGATTAGGAAGCCTGCATGTACTCTATTTAATCATGTATGTTGTTTGAATGTTTGCACGTGTCTGTCTTAATCTGGCAAACACAACACTATACATACATCGTGACATTTTTATCTGAAATCTCTCACCCTTTTTTATTTTTTGACTGGAAGTCTTGAGGAGTGTTTAACAGAGGAAAAGTTCCCTGTAATTCCCACAGAGCTGGTGTGCTGACAGTCCTTCTGGTTTTCCCCCAACATCTTGTTGCCAGACCTACCTCACACTCCTCAGGCCTTGCCACGCACTCTGTTTTGTTGCATATGCTTGCAAATAAATACGATTGTGCTGCAGAAAATGTGGATATCTTTTCTACTACTAAAAATATCTTATATTAGCAGTGTAATGAAGCAATTCTTTTAGTTTAGAGTTGTAAAAAGAAGTTCTGGTGTGTATATTATATAGTGTGTATATTTTTTCTAGATTTGTTTTAGTACAGCACTGTGTTGAAATTTAGCTGAAAATTAAGTTACGAATTGGCTCATACAGTGTATTAAAAATAGATTTATAGATTTTAAACCTGAAAGGTACATTTGAGTTCAACAAAACTAAATTCTCATTGACTACAAATGCAGTGAACATACTCTCAGAAAAAGAAACAAACAGCACAGACAAACTCAGGTCAAGGGACAAGGGACATTTAATGTTTTTATCACATAAATTGTTTATTTTTTTATAACATATATGAAGGATTACAGAATCCAGACCAATCTTTTTTGATATATTTCATTTATTTGATCAGTTGGTTCAGTGATTAATCTCTTATTCTATATAAAAATGTTCACATGTGTCACTAAGATCAGATTCAAGTTACACTGTCCTCATTTCAGTTTGTTGGCAGCACAGTCAGTTTATCCTCTGATGACAGAAACATCAGGCACAAGTCACCAGACTAATACTGTTATCTGTGACACTAACAGTAAAAAAACACTGAAGGTATGCAGTTTAACCTGACACATAATGAACACTTTAACATGAAGTCATGCAAAATATCTTCTACAGGACCACAGTTAGTAAAAAAAGGAAACATTACATGTATGTATGCGACATGTAAGAGGAGCCTGAAAGGACAAATTAAATGATCACTATTTAAATTTACAATATTGCATGAAACAAGCAATTTTGTGTGTGTGTATCAGTTTGTATGAGAACCTTTAGCTTTTTAAAACTGTCTGTGGTGCATTTCTACTGTGTCAGGATGAGGTTCATGTTTTGTGTTTGTGTGTTTCAGGTTTCACTGATGTTTGGGATGGTTTGACTTACAGCCTACACGCCCCCTCGTACACATGCAGTCGACTTATGTACCACATTTATATTACATAACATTTCATTTACAAACATTTTACAACTTCAAACCTTTATATTTTTGAACAATACAGTGAATAATAATATTTGCATACAAATTAAAGTGAAAAACCGGAAGAACTTGGGAAACAAAATCTTTATATTGTGGCATAATATTCAAACCAGCATATCTTTGCTTTTATCAGTACCTGCTTCCCTTCCTTTCCACTGAACAATAATAATAAAGCATCTGTTTGTCCCTTTGTCTGTCCTCTCTAGTCAGTTTCTGGTGAAGCGCTGCAGGTCGGGGGGTGCCGGTGGAGCTCAGGCTGAGATGCTGTGGATTCTGTAAGGCAGCAGGCTGGACGGCGGGGCGAAGGGAGGAGGGTTGGATTCTGTATGAGGAGTCGACGATGAGGGAAAACTCTGTGAGGCGACTGTCCCTTCTGCTGGGGGGAAATACACAGAGGCTCCCTGGATGAGCAGGACAGGATGAGAAAGAATGAGAGAAGAAGAAAAGTAGAGTTTAATGTAGGGGAAATAATTCATCTGCCCACTGTCCCACATATATGTACTAAAGACATTTCATAATGACTCACAATAAATGTAATGAGTCATTGCCTTTCCAATGACGAAATTAAGAAGAAAAAAAGCTGAATGGTCTAATCTACGGTATCTGGTATTATTAGTAAAATCTTCCATTGATCAGTTTGACAAAAAACATCCACTTACAAGCTTTTTCCAAACCTTTCAAAACATATCAATGTTTTTGCTGTTTCCACAGTCAAGGCTGAACTTTCACAGTCAATCTTTGATTAGTTTCTGTTGATATAAATTCCAGTAAACAGCTTTATTGAGGATTATTATGAGACTGGTTTACTACTCTGATTGTAAATACAGCATTCCTGGTACTAAACACATGGGTTTATTACATAGGTTGAGACATAATTACTACAACCAAATAAGTTGGTCAAATGTGGGTGGTTAAGTGTGGAGACTGCAGCGGTAGATTTATACAACTTCTGTTTGTGGGAAAGTGCTGATTTTTTTTTTCAGAATTAAAGGTTTTTCACCAAAAAAACATTGTGTGTGCACTTACTTTATACTTCACAAAACACTTATAAAGCATAGTTTTAATGTTCTAAAACCTCCATTGTTTATTTTTCCATTTTTATTGGTGCACAGCTACCTTTTCTGGCACATTACCATCGCCAAATTTTGAAATGTGCATTTGTATGAAAGTAAGGGAGGCACATCAAACAGAAGTGTGTGTCATGTCACCCCATGTGCTCATCAACCAGCTGGTAAACAAAACCAGAACCTGCTCATCAAACATCACCCTGCAGCACCACTAATGAGCAAAACTCCAGAATTGAAATGAGCAGTATTGTGCTCTGTTTTGAGGTAAATCGTAGACAAACAGGATGTGGTTTGCATCTGGATTTGGATGAATTACTGCCTGGAATTATGCAGATCAAGCTCACAGAGAAAATATCCCTCTTTAGAGCGTGATACTGGGAACCGTGATGTAAACAGTAATGTGATCTTCAATGAGAACTAAGTAGTTAGCGGTTTACCGCAGGTCATGTTCACATCACAACCAGCTGCCTGTGTTTAGCCACACATTTCCAGTTGCATCATTTTACTTTTAAATTTTAAAATTCTTGTCTGGAAACTAGATCCCACTTTGTTAGCAGATGTTAGCAGATTTCCCAGGTCATATAGACCTTTTTTCTGGAGAATGACAGAAGTGATGGAACTTCCCCCTCCTTACTATGGGAAACCCTGAAGGCAAGTATTAGGGGTAACATTATCTCATATACTGCGTATGGCAATAGACAGTGTGAAAATGGCAATAGGAGTTAACAGACCTGTATCACCGTTACTCTGCAGCCCCTTTACCCGAAATTTATAAAGAAAAAGTCAGTGTCCAAACAGAGTTAAACCTGTTAACCACCAAAGATGCTGAACACCTTTTACTTAAACCAACATTATGCAACTATTTTACCTTAAAATAACAGCTTCAAAATCATTTTGATGGTACACTGACATGTAATAGAGAGAATGGTGCCTCTTTCATTCCAACTCTGTGCCCTGAACACCTGTTCTTGCACTTTGTAACTTGGGTTGAGTGGGTACCATCACCTGCAAGAAATAGTAGTCAACTGGATGTAACTCCATTTCCTGCTGCTGCTTCATATTAAAAGCTTTCCACTTACAAACTAATGAAAGGATTTTATTGCGAAGAGCTTATAGGAAGTGAAAAGTGTTTATCGCTGAGTTAGCAGAGCTTTGTTAGCAGAGCTTCGTTAGTGGTTCTATTCTTTAATAAAAACAAGTTGACGCAATAAAATTTGGAGTTATTTGGAGCTATTTGTTCAGCAGATCACTTAGAAATACTGCAGAGAGGAACAGTAAAAGCAGAAACAGCCACAGTGAGAGGTTTGATGAGGAGCTGTGGATGACAGGCTCTTAGTGCATTTTCGGCAAACAGCACATCTCCATCAGGTAGCCTAAACAACTTATTTTACCTTGCAGTGAGGGTACCACAGTATTGTAACATGAGGGAACACTATTTGAAGGGGAACAGACTTCAACACTTACTGTTGTGACATCCCTTAATGTGCTTCTGGCTGATCTTATTTCTGTGATCATCAACATCTGAACCCACAGCAGCTGTGTGCTAAAATGTAGTTGCTAACAGCTATTATTATACTGACTGACTTATATTACCATCCACATCATCATCACACAGTCCAGTGGCTGCTAGTATGTATCTTAGCTCTGGCTCCGATATGGCTGAAAGTGATCGGGAAACAGTAAAATAAGGCTGATATCTGAAAATACAAACAGGAACATAGGAGAAAAATTTCAGGCGCACCTGTGCGATCAATGAAAACATTTATTCGCACTTGACAGATTTTTGGCTGCCCTGTTATCAACGGAATTAAATACACCAGCGTCCTTTAATTACCAGATGTTGCAGCAGAGGCTGCTGTTGCTGCTGTTCAGCAGATGTTACATAGTCTTGCTTTAAGACACGGGGTGCTTTGTATGAACATGGGGATTGGGCAGGTTGTCTATTGACCCAACAGTTGAAGAGCAGAACTGCATCACGATTAATTCAACAAATTTGCAACAGCTTGGACACCCTTACAATGGACCCATGACCCCTAACGATGCTTTCAGAATATTCTACTCCCAATTACATACATCTAAGGCTCCAGATGACACCTCTTAAAGACAAGGATCTCACAAACTGCTCTTCATCGCGTCCAGTTTCACTCCTTAATGTGGACATAAGGATACTAGCAAAGGTAGCAGCAAAGATTTCACCTACTGTAAATTCTGAGGATCAGACAGGATTCATGAGGAACCGTCATTGCTTTACAAACATTCATAGACTCTTAAGTGTCATTCATTCTCCCGCTCCTACTAGTCCTGAGATAGTAGTCTCTCTTGATGCTGAAAAAGCTTTCTTCTTTTTTTTACCTCTTTTTCACTCTGAAACAGTTTGTATTTGGAGACAAAATATCCTCCTGGATGTGTTTACCTTATACATTTCCCAAGGTGTGTTTTAACCCTTGCCAATGAACCCCTGTCTATAGCAATTAGGGCTAGTACCATGTTCTCTGGGTACAGGAGATGGGATACTGAGCATAAAGTTTCCCTATATGCTGAAGATCTGCTTCTTTACATATCTGACCAGGTATCCAGCATTCTGCATATTTGATCTATTCTCAGTGTATTTGGACGTTTTTCAGGTTATAAATTAAATATACAGAAATGTGAATGTTCTATTAACAACTTGGTTCAGAACATATGTCAGTCCCACATACCTTTTCTTCTTTCCAAGCCAGGCTTTACATACCTGGCTGTTAATATCAACAGGTCTGTTCATGCATTTCAGGAAC